>NC_133809.1:30963186-31223186 GCF_043250625.1 Sebastes fasciatus
CTGGCAGTTTGTTTATTTCCGTTTGAAACCAAAAGAAAAAAAATAAATGTTTCACTTGTTTTGCCGTTTTAAACCAGAAATGGAAAAACAAAACAACAGAGCTGTTTTTCTATGTCTGAATCAAAAAACAAGAAAACTAAACACCAAAAACAGTCCAATTTAGGGTTTTGCTTATTCTTTTTTTTCATTAAGAAAACATGAAACATGTCAAAATAAAAGCCAAGACGATAGAATGGCCTAAAAGTATTTAATATTATGGGAGCGCAGGATCTATACCAGGTTGACGTTAGAGGATAAATAGTCTAAAGAAATAAATGAATGCATAAATAGGTTACATAAATAAAGATCTTTTTTGTTTTGCTCTTTTCATCTAGACATGACGTTGTAATCTAGGTGACGGTAGGTGGCGGACGCGGCATTGACTGTGTGGGGCAGTTGCTATGGCGATACGACAACGTCGCTGGGCTGAAATATGAACTATTATAAATTGAAAATTTTGTGGAAAAATTGCAGTCTAAATTTGAACACCTTATATTTAAAATGTCACGTGTTCATACATATCTTTGAGGGAAAAAAAGTAAAATTATGATTTTTTTATACATTACTGAGGTATGGAATTTGGCAAAGAAAGCCTTTGTTTTTGTCTGCTTTTTGTTGATTTGTCACAATAGGAACTGTAAACAATACTTTCCCTACCGTCCCCTTGGTAACTGTCCCAACTGTCCCCAGGTAATTGTCCCAACCGTCCCAGGGGGAGCAGACACACTTTGGACTCCTGTGCTAGCTACCAACACAAATTCAGACAGCTAACACGTTAACTGATAGCCCAAAAAATAAGCTTTCCAAAAATAGTTTTTTCATATGTTGTTGTATTTTGTGAATAAAATGTGAGGAACGGTCAGAAGGTCTCTACTTTGAGGTTGAAAGTGAAGAGGGTGTGGCTGAGTGTGAGCATGGTGAATGGAATAGTTGCTTTCTAACTTGCTAAATAGGCACTGTCCCTAATGTCCCCCGTGTCCCAACCAACCCCGCTCTCCCCTAATTGAGTAAATGTGTATAAAGTGGTGACTTTTCATTACCGGTGCTGCGTTCACACTGTGAGTATAGCTCAGATGATGGCTCTGTGGTCATGTTCTCTGTTAGGGCTGATTGCAGCATGAGAGGCTCTGATTGCAGCTATGCAGCAGTCTGCAGATACAGTGTTTGGCCAAGAAAAATAAACCATGTAATCACGGGCTTTATTGCTGCTCTTCATACTATTTCATTGTTTTGACAAGTTAAGATAGCTATCTCGTGAGTGCTAATTAGCTAGTATTAATGAAAACAAACAAGAACAACTCACAGAGACGACTTCCAAGCGCCGGATGCAACCATTCTTCCGAGTATCATTTAAAGGGAGTTTGGTCCTGTAAGCTCAAGTACCAAGAAGTGGGAGGTTTTGAATTGTTTTATTCAAATCTTTATCCAGTTAGTGATTGAACTATTAAAATAAATCATATCAAGGAAACATGAAGTAAGGAAACATGAAAGTGCAATTCTTCTCAGCTGGCAAACTTGTGTGCCTTCTTCCACACTGATGTAACATCTCCTCATCTTGGTTTTCAAGTATCACTAGCAGTAAATTTAGCTTGATTAACGTGATGGGATGAAAGATTTCTACAGCCAAGGGCATGAGGAAAATCACAGCAGCAACACAAAGCTGGATCTTCTCTTTGCACTTAACAACTCCTCGTGAGAGTCTGCTGTCAGACACCAACACCTTCACCACCACCAAAACATTCAACCTTCACTCTGATCATTAGTTCAAACTTTTAGGACCAGGTGGCCTCCAATTAATCTTTCCACGGATCCCCCCCCTAGAACATCCGTAGAGTGGTACGATCCAGCTAAGACATAGGAGAGCCGGCCTCACAGCTGGAACGACGTCAAGGATCATTTCCATTTCCCAATGATTAATTTGAATTTAATATCTTAAATCAAAACCTAATTAATTTAGATACAGTTTTGATGGTGGCCTATACTAATACACATGCTGTTAATTAGATGTAGCCTAATGTCATTTCTTCCCCCTCCTGCCTTAACGTAATTAAAACAGAAGATCCCAACCCAAGTGAACTAATGTTGGTACAACCCGGAACAGAGGGTGGCGTGACGGTTGACAGGGAAATGTGATTTGTCATTGTAGGGTGGAGAGCTGACATTACAGACGGATGTTGAATGGATGTACGTATATAGCTGTACAAAGACACTATGCCATCCATACATAATGGCATTCATCACAACTGAGCAAACTCCATCTGCTGATGAAGACCATGAGATGCAAGTGAAAGCTCTGGGAAAAGCTAGTAAGTGGACCTTGTGTTATTTTGTCAAAATACCACCAATATGCCATGGAGGTTTCCTGGAGGACAACTTACTAGCTTGCAGTGCTTTCAACCACATCTCATGATCTTTGTCACTGATTTCGACAATGTGGATGCCACGCAGAATTTCACAACGAGGCTTCTCCGAGCGGAACACACAATAACAAACAGACCAGATCAAGCGAAAGGTAAGAAAAAGGTTTTATTTCTCTATAGGGTCATTTCCATAATGTTGTCAGACACTTATAATAACAATCTGAGCCCGTCAGTGGCAAAAACAAGAACTTTTAGAGGATGTAAACTGACGGTACCAGGTTGCCCCAAACGATTATATTAGAGCTTGTTCAGCGGCTGGCGGCTGCAGTGTTCTCCCTCAATACTGGACCAATTTCAAAAAGTGTGCACTGGAGCTGTGACCTGGAGCTATGGAGCATGTGACCTGGAGCCCAGCCAATAAGAACGCTCTCTCTCTGAAATGACCTGTGATTGGTCAAAGTCTCCCGTCTCAGGCTCGATTTTCTAAAGTCTGAAAACAGAGCCATGAGGAGGAGCAGAAGTCTAGTTTTCTCTCAGAACACTTGAATTACAATATACTGAAATGTTTGCCCAATGATGCCAAAAATATACTGCCTACTGCAGGTTTAAGTAATGTATTTAACGAGGATGATTGCAAGATTCTGATTGAACATGTGACTTATTGTTGGGAGAAAATCAATCAATACCATAATCTTCACTCTAGCTGTAAAACTGAGCCCGCTACAAAGATACAAAAGATCAATTGCGTTAATGTGTTAACGCAATATATATATAGAGAGAGAGTCCCACTGAGATTTATTTTTTTTTTCCGAGGCAGTGCAGACCACAAAATGGCAACAGACCTAAAAACAAAAAAGCAAAAAGTTAAAAGAAATTTCACTTGAAATAGACAAGTAGCAGACTTAACAAAAACAGCAAATTGCATCAACCAATGAATTAGCAGCATTGTTCAGCAACAGGACATTTACATGGAGTGTTCAAATATAAAGGTAATGCAATATAATATTTCTCTGTGGGTGGCATACCTTAATTGATGATTCTCAACCACAAATAAAGTTTTTAATTGGCAAGGCATGCGTTTGTTATGAATTGCCGCTCTACCAGAAATGTGTGTCAGGAAGAATGGCATATTATTTTCACAACCAATTAAAAGTTGAAGAACTCCATTATAGAAATTCTACTGTCTGTATCCAAGCAAAGCAGATGAAATATTAGTTATTAATTGATATCCATTCAGCGTTGCATGAACTTGTGCAGAAGGTAAAACAAAGCATATGGCTGTAAACGACAATGTATTCTGGTCCTGTTCCAAATCATCATCTGCAGGCGAACGCAGCCTTGGAGTTAGAAAATGAGTCGCAGGCAACAGTGTTACAATGCGCAAATAACACACAGGTATAGTGGCTTATTTTAATGAACAGACTTTTTCTCTCTTATGGCTTTGTTCTACAGTGATTGCAGATTTATTTAAAGCAAGTATTTGTATTTAATTTTGGCTTTTATTGGAATTTCACTGAATATTCATCTGTGTTTTTCTTTGTAGATTGCTCTGCAGATCAGCATTATGAGACTGTTAAGAACTCATTCATTCATTCTCTCTGTGTATGTGTGTGTGTGTGTCTGTGCGGGGTGTGGTTGTGTATGCTTCCATGCCTTGTCAGTAGGTGTAGTTATTGTTGCACAAATGATATAACAGGAAACCACGCTGCTTAAATATCTTCACACAGTGGACAGATTTCTAAATAAAGTATGGGGGCTGGAGTCAAGTCAAACTGTACTTATACAGCACGCTTAAAAACAACCGCAGTTGACCAAAGTGCTGAACATATCCATAATAAAAATGAATACACAGCAAACAATAAGCAGAGTAAAAACAATACACATAATGTGCATATAACAGCAGTGGAAGAGTAGCAGCACAAAAGAAAATAAGCTTAATCAAACGCCGGCGAGCAGAGATGAGTCTTCAGCAGCGACTTAAGTGATTCTACGGTCTGAGCAGTGTTTGTTATCGATCCAGCATCAATCAGAGCCATGCGAAGGGTGCGCTCCACTCTTTTTGATGATGTGGCTCGACACAGCGGGCGAAGAAGGTTCCTGTAGTCCACACCACTTCTGCGGACCCGCATATGTGGGCTTGCAGAGTTTATGGAGACGGGAATCAGTGAGCCAGGATCTGATGGACCTGTTTGATTGGGGGATTGAACCGGTGGGGGTGGTAATGCCGGGGGTGGACAATATGGGGTGCTGGTACAAGAGATGGTGGCTGTTGGAGTGTGTGTGTGCTGAGTAAACAGTCATGCACGTGAAGAGGACTGGACTGCATGCTGAATAATAGCCAAGTCAGGATGTGGCGACCATAGATTTTTTTTTTTTTAAGGTTGGAATCAGGGGGAAACTCCAAATTCAATTTTTCACTTTGGACAGAGCGAGGATAGTTTACCCCTCTTCCCTCTTTATGCTAAGCTAGACTAAACATGTCCTGACTCCAGATTTGGTCGTAAAGGAATGGTGTCACATTTTGGAAAATATACTTCTTTCCAAGAGTAAGATGAACAAATTCATATCTATCTATCCATCCATCCATCCATCCATCCATCCATCTATTGTCTACCGCTTATCCAGGGCTGGTGGTGAGGGGCAGCAGGCTTAGCAGCAACTCAGCAACGTTTTCCAGCTCTTCCTGGGGGACCCCGAGGCGTTCCCAGGCCAGACGAGATATATAATCCCTCCAGCGTGGTCTGGGTCTACCCCAGGGCCTCTTACCAGTTGGACATGCCCGGAAAACCTCCTGATCAGATCCCTGAACCACCTGAGCTGGCCCCATTCGACGCAGATGTCTGAGCTCCTCACTCCATCTCTAAGGCTGAGCCCAGTCACCCTATGAAGGAAAGCTCAATTTGGCCGCTTTTATCCACAACCTTATTCTTTTGGTCACTACCCAAAGCTCATGATCATAGGTGAGGGTCGGAACGTAGAATGACTGGTAAATCGAGAGCTTTGCCTTCTGGCTCAACTCCCTCTTCACCACAATGTTCCGGTACAACGCTTGCATAACTGCGAACCACCTGTCCATCTCCCGCTCCATTTTAACCTCACTCGTGAACAAGACCTCGAGATACTTGAACTCCCTCGTTGGGGGCAATGACAGACTCCCAACCTGGAGGGCACAATCTGCCCACCCGATCCACACCCCAGTTGCTTGATGCTTGACAGGGAGGCAAAGTCGTATCCTCTATGCCCTGTTGGTGCGTTGGCATGTTATGTTGAATGCACGACTAAAGAAGGCGTGGGATACCAGGCAGCGCTGGATGCCGCCTTAAATACTGTGGTAACGCAAGTATTCGGTAGGCACTCCTGTTTGTGCGGCTACCTTTATGCAAATCTCAGTGGGCGAATGCGTGTGTGTGATTGGAGGAGAGTAGTACCCATAGCGTCCAGTAGAGGGGCTCCGTTTGTGATTATAGAACTAGGGTTACAATAGTGTAACCTTCGTTACGTGTTAGAAGTGTTTCGGGGCTTACCACATCCTAACTCCAGCTTCTACGTGATATCAGAGAAAAACCAAATTCTCCAATACTGAACCATTCTGTTAAGAATGAGTTCAGAACACTGACAAACTGAAAATTCAAGAACCAGTTTCAGCAGAACCTCAGCATGTTGAAGAAGCTTGACTGTGTTCATACCAAGCTGTTGTAAGCCAAATCACACCGGAAGCAAGAAGCTGCACTGGGCATCCCGCTAAAGGAAACCGCTCAACCCCTCCCTGGGGTCCTGTGGATCTACAGCCTATCTAAGAGGGTAATTAGAGCCTTGAAAGGGGGGCATCAGCAGGACAGGAAGACAGGGCCAGAATTCAGCTCTTTACACACATAGTCACTCATACACACACACACACACACATAGGCCTACAGTACATTGGACATTTGAATTTCGGTGTATGTTTGGACTGCTTGACTGGCCAGTGGCCATGACCAGCAGCACACATTTTTAGTCAAGTTAGGCTGAAGGTACAGCCGTGTTGAGCAGTTGGTCCATCACATTCTGACTGAAATATCTCAACAAATATCAGATGGATTGCCATGAAATTTTGTACAAACATTCAAGGTCCCCAGAGCATGAATCTTTGCTTTGGTGAGTTGACTTTTTATCTAGCGGCATCATCAAGTAAAATTTTCAATTTGTCCAATATTGTTGTTTATAACTAAATACCTGCAAAACAAATGAGATTCCCATCAGCAAACCAAAATGTATGTCATTAGTACTAATGAGCACGCTAACACAATGTCTGGTCATAGCATGTTAGCAGAGCAGCAGCTGTAGCTCTCCAGCAGTGTCTACCTGGAATGTGTTCAGGCACAGTATTGAGTGTGGGTCACCCTCGTGTTTGGCAGCGTTCATAGCCCAGTACACAAATCACTGTTATGTGCTTAAAATGGAGGACAATATACTTCAGAATATGCTTCAGGTTGCAGTAACGTGCATGTATTCTGAGTGAAATGCGGCCTGCGTAGGAAGCTGGATTGACTGAAATAAAAAACATATCTGTTGGATTGCTTACCTACCCACCAACTGTGAAATATGACAACACATTCTCATCTCAACTCGTCATATACTGACGCGTTGTCAGACACCTCGGGGTCACTTTTTGGTCGCAGTAATCATGTGCTTAATGTTGTGAATTAGACAACAAAAAAAACTAAAGATGTTTTTTCCCTCAATGTGGCCCTAATACTCCGTTGTACATTTACACTTTGGCCCTCACTGCATTAGACTTATATACTATATACTTAGACTATAAACTGTGTTACCTTCATCACAATGATCAAATGTTTTGCGGCTCCAGACAGATTTTTTATTTTTTTTTGCCTAAAATGTCTCTCTTGATAGTAAAGGTTGCTGACCCCTGGGTTAGGTGAACATGCATCGATACTTAACATTATGTTAATTTACTGTTTTGGCTTGAATTGGTGGGACTCTTTATGTTCGTCAGAATGTCCACAGCTTGTGTATTCAAAGGTTTCTCTGGTCAAAACTGTCTTTCATATGGTGGTACTGGATGTTTAATGCTCTATAAAATAGCTGTTATAACAGTTTTAGAAAAAAAAACCTGTAGAATAGTTTCCCACTTCCTCACAGACAGGTTTAGCTGACAAAACAAAACTCCACCGCAGTTGCACTTAGCACCTACTGAGATAAGTATCTGTAACATCTCTTAAAAGCCCTTGCATAATCTGGTGGCTGGAGTGCTATCTGAGGACTCTGAAGACACACCTACGTGTGGGGTGCATAACTCACATATTTATACCATGTGGAGTCTTTCAAACTCTGCTTTAGTGAGACATTTCTTCCACTTTTTATTTTTTTTTAATCCTGAGCATCAAGCTTTATGATCTTTGGGTGAAATGATCATTGGCTTTGTTTACCTGCAAACATGCAGTAATCCAATCATAATTAAAGTGAATAATGTACAGCAATATAATGACTATACTCTCATTATGTTAATTTGATGATGCTGATATCTGAAAAGTCCATAATTAGGATATGTGGAATGTCCCTATTTTAGTCTAGCCATTACAGTGCATTTTAGCCTGTAAACACCTTAATCCGGCTGTGGAACCTTTTCTGTCAGGCCTACTTTGGGGGCAGAACAATGTAATGACCCCCAGCCCCAATAAACCAATATGATTTTTATCAACCATTAACAATTGGGAAAATTAGCAACAAAACAAGCCAAATTGGATGTTTTATTTAAATGATATTATCATGGTGCAAGTTAAACTCTTCCCAAGACACCAGTCTCTCCTGCTGCACTGAAGCATGTTTTCTTCACATTAGTGTTCATGTGTTTGCTTGAAGGGCATCACCTGTTTTTCTTTTTTCCCTATCAATAACCTATCCATCTTGTTCTTCAAATTCCATTTAACTGAAAAAACATTGCTAACATGCCACTCAGCCTTAACTAGGGGGCCATCCCCAATGTGTCTATGCTCACCTAGGAGCAAGCAAGGCAAGTATAACTGTTTATCATACTTTTAACTATAAGGCAAACAGTGCATGTCAATGGTTCAATTGGTAAGAAGCTTCACTTTGTGAATATATGGTAACTTTTACAACATAATATAAACAAATAATCTTGACGCAAATCACTTTTTTTAAAGGATTGTTACCAAGACACATACTAAGCGGGACCGTTTACAGTTGAAAAATCAACTTGTCAGTGCTCTTTGGTGGACGAACTATGTGATGCTAACACTGTTTTTAAATTGCCTCAAATCTAGTTTGCTATTACTACTGCAGTTTGTTGTTACTTATTTGACTTATTTGACATATACACCGATATATCTGCAATAAGCAATCACTTCACTTATCACTAATTAGCACAGTCGCCTTGCAGTTCGAAGGTTCTGTGTTCGAACATGCCAGCCAGAAAGGGCCTTTCTGTGTGGATGTGCATGTTCTCCTAGTGCCTGCATTGGTTTTCTCCAGGTGTTCCGGTTTCCTCCAACAGTCCAAAGACATGCCGGTTAGGTTAATGATGACTCTAAATATCCCATAGATGTAAATGTGGTGACCTGTCCAGAGGGTTTACTCCTCCTCTGGAACCAGTGCCAGCTGGGACTGGCTCTAGCTCCCAACGACCCTCTAAAGGGTGAGTGGGTGTAGCTCATAGATGGAATTTTAAGCTAATGTTATTCTTGGTTTGACTTTACTAGTTTAAAAGGAGCAAACACTTTTTCAGATCCTTGAAACAAACCTGAAACCATATGTCCAATCATCAACTGGAGTCTCTAGAGTTCAGTGCACCTGCTAAATGAACGGATAGCTTTGCACAGAAATCAATAATTGTGTGACTTTGACTGCAACCACATCATTGTGGTTTATCAAGTCAAAGGTCAATCATCAATCGTTACTGGTCAACAGATATCTGCCAGTCCACTTTATCCACCACTTAATCTCTCTCTTTTTCCTCAACCCCACATCCCTCATTCTCATTATCACTCAATCATCCTTCCTTCCTCCATTCTTTCTTTTCTCTCCATTCATCCCTCTCATCCCTCAATTTATCAACCCTTCTTCCATCCATTTCCTTCATCCATCCATCCCTCCCTAACACTTGCCTCCTCTCACCCCTTCCTCCCTCCCTCCCTCTCTCCACCTGTCTCTCCCTCCATGCCTCCCTCCCTTCCTCCCTCTTTTCCCTCCCCTCCCCTCCTGTTCTCTGACTTTCAGAGAACAGAAGCCAGCTTAGAGGGGGGAAAGGCGAGAAATCAATAAGGCATGATTTATTGATCACTAAAAATGATGGCACTCATTAGCCCCCCAAAGGGACCTCAGCGTTAAGCAGATGACAAAATGTCACAAGTCCTCGCTCCACCCCACCCGGTCACCCCACAAAAAAAATTATCCCTGGCCACCACCAAGCGGCCTCCTCTCCTCTCCTCCTCTCCTCTCCTCTCCTCCTCTCCTCTCCTCTCCTCTCCTCTCCTCTCCTCTCCTCTCCTCTCCTCTCCTCTCCTCTCCTCTCCTCTCCTCTCCTCTCCTCTCCTCTCCCCTCTTCTCCTCTCCTCTCCTCCCCCAGCAGCTGATCTGATATCTAGGATGCAGGACAAAAAGATGCAGGCCCGACAGTTAGATGGCAGAGAGATGGCTGCATTCTGTTCAAATTGCATTGGTTTTCCTTTCAGTGGTATTTTACTTCAGTTTTTTGTACAGTTTTCAATTTGTTTTGTTGTTTACCTTCTGGCACATCAGACAATTTGACCGAAGAGTTCAAGATCTGGGTAGTGACTAACAGATGGAAAACGTACCTCACTCCGCAAGAAAGAGTGAAAAGTTTGGTGATCCTGGAGGACTTTTGTTGGCGTCCACATTGAAAAGGCAACTGAGGAGATTTTGGTGTCTTTCTGGAGGACGTGTCTAACTGGAAGGGGACCTTATGGGAATCACATTATACACATACGGTATGATACTTTTCTCATCATAACTGGGAGGGGGTGTTAGATGGACCATATCTCCCAGCATGCCTGGGAGCATCTGACGATGTCCAGGAAGAGCTGGATGCAATTGCAAAGGTATAGATCTCTAGGCTGTGGATGGATGGATGGATTTTCCTTTGCGGCTCCATGTTGTTTTTTCAGGCTGTGCCCGGCCGGGCCCCATGAGCTAAGGCCTGGCCAGCAAGCTCCCTCCCAGGTCTGGCTCCAGAAGAGTGTCACAACTCTTTTGGTTCCGATTCATAAAGGGTGTGTGAATAGCTCTTGGTCTTGGTCATCATGTAGAGACAATTATGTTTTGCCACTCTTAGCTAGCACCAGTAAAAGCTCCAAAGTGAGTGGTGAGGAAACAATACATTAGATTTGGATGTATACTTTCATTCAGCTGTGAACAGCTTTGGTAGAACTAATAATTCCAGCCCAGTTTGTTTTTTCTCTTTTTTGTGTCATGTTATGTTTTTTCTCATTTTTTGGGAAGGTGGTCCTCGGATTTTTTTAACAATCAGAAGTGAGCCTTAAGTTAAAAGGTGAAGTCCTCGTGGACAGGGGGCCTCAGCCGGATGTTCCCAGTTCACCCTCACTATACATTTGGGTTTCTAACTCACCACCAGTTGGTGACCAGCTGACAGCTCTGCCCCTCTCTTCACCCAAGTGTCCAAGACATATGGCCGCAGATCTGACGATATGGCCACAGTTGATTATCGATCTTTGGCTGAGGGTGCTCTGGTACCAAGTACACTTTTGAAACAGCATATGCTTGAATATGGTGGGTTTTTTATGGCCAATCCACCTATCCATGCCAGATAGGTGAGGTTCCATGTCCCTGGAGCCAGTCTGTGATGCCTAGGGTCAGCACGCCTAGGGCCCAACTTTTGCCTGCTGCCTGGCTTACAATGCACCCGGCCCCAGTGCCTATCCCTGCGACTGGTGGGCCCATAGGGCGGCAGCTCCATGTAGTTATTTCGAGCTATGCCTGACCGAGTCCCATGGGTCACGGCCTGGCCAACAGACGCTTGCTGGCGAGCTCCCATCTCAGGTCTGACTCCAGAAGGGTACCCTGGTTTCCCTTTTCCATGGGAGGTCCTGCAGATCCTTTTTTGCCGATTCCTTTGGGGTCTGTGTGGACTGTGTGTGTATTCTTAGTTTGGCCCCTCCCTTTACTGCTTGTAAATACGTTAAACTATTACATGCTTGGTTGATATTGGCTTCCAGGCTTTTTGAAAAAAATGTATGTGGGACTTTTTTATTTGTTAAGGAGGGTCAAGTCATTTCCATCATTTCAGCTTCAGACTACACAAACGTTTTGCACTTTGAGATAGTCACTGTGTTGGATGTAGGCAATGATAGAGTTGTACATTCTTGAAGTGACTTGCCAGAGAGACATAGCAGACTAAACACTGGACCCCGATAAATCATAGACTGACATTTTATTGACTTGAATGACATAAGTAGGCGATCAGAAAGAAGGTGCCACGGACCAACTTCACTGTTCCACCTGATAGCACCAACAAGACCACTCCTCTTTTGATTTTCCATGCTGTTCATAGAGGAGTGTTCTGTGCTCCTATAGGTCAGCGTCACAGAACATGTGATTGAGGTTGACAAACTTGGCAAGAAAAGCCCAAAACAATTCTGACACACTGGTCTTTTTGTTGAGATGTTGTCTTCCACTATGACCAACTAAACATGCTAAAATGGGCATCTGGCGCTCATCTTCATTTCTGTCATCCCACGTCTGCCTCTCTTCACTCAAAGCAGGGAGCTACTATGGTGGCAAGGTGGTGGTCTGACCACCAGGAGCAATTTGGAGCTCAGTGTCTGACCCAAGGACAGTTTTCAGTCCAAGGCATGGGAAGCATGGCCAATGACTATGCAAGATCAGTATCCACTCACATTCTCAAACGTCAGTTTGTTGAGTTGAATCAAAACAAAACAGGAGAGTTGTTTTCTGAGTTAAAGTCTATAGTTTTAGTAAATGGTATTCACTAGTGGCTTTTGTACTGTAACTTCCCAGAAGTGTGGATCTGAACAATGGGTTTAAGCTTTTGTTTCTCATCTCTCACAGTAAACTTAACGCACGGGCCCACCAATAACAGTGTTGCTAGAGTGTATTGTGAGTCTTTTGACATTTAGAGTTGACAAATAGTAACTTAACCACTATGAAGCAGCATGTATTTCACCATGTCTATGACTATCTATTAGTGTAGAGCAAGACTCTCTTAGAAGAGATGCTAGTCTAGTTACGAACAGCTGCTCACAGAGCAACCCTTTCTTAAAGAGGCCTACATGTGCTTTTGTTGGCTGCCATCCACTAGCCCCCATACATAAGCAGACTGGAATAGCCAGTCAGTGGCTTCTCATGGCTGGTAATCTCTTGACTGCTGGCATCGTAGGCCTGCACATCGCTATCAATGCTAGTTACATTAAGCAGTAATGGTCAGTCGGGGTCAGTCGGGGTCACCAGGTGGCGTTTGGAGAGCCTAACGCATCACTCCAAAATCTCCCATAGATGGTCAGTTGGGTTAAGCTCAGGTGACCTTGAATAATATAGCATATGAGTCATATCATTCTCATACTAATTAAAGCATTCAGTGAGCCTTTGTGCCTTGTATGAAAGCATATGCATTCATTATGTTCTTTTCTTTCATTTATTCAGGATTATTCTTTAATTTTTTACACCATTTCTGTCTATTGTCTTCACAGAATACTTCATGCACACTTATAAAGGAAGACGAGCAGCTTAAAAGTTTGGCAATATTTCTAAAATCTGTTAATACAGCTGATAAAGGAGTACTTTAAAATGACACAATCAAAGCTCATGCCTTTATATGAATACAAAAACTACTGGAAAATCCTAAACATGCTGATGGCAACTTTATCAATAAAGTTTGTGGTCCCAGCAGAGTACATTTTCATTACAAGTCAATATGTTTAAAAGTGTGCAGGTTATATAAAAATATGCATATGGTTTAAATAGTAAAAACTGAGACTAACCACTTTGGAAACAGTGTTGTTCTGATGGAATTCTTTCTTTTGATGGGAGGTTTCCTTTGCATTATGTCCAGTCGAGCTGGACACTGTGACTTTGATAGTTGTCCTTCATCTTGAGCTTTGATGAGTGTGTAGCATGTTTGTGCATTTCAATGCATACACCTTAAGCAGTAGAGTTTCTCTCCACCACCCCACTGCTTGTTGGACAATCCCTCATGTCCGACTGTGTGTGTGTGTGTGTGTGTGTGTTATTTGGAGGAAGGGAGGGGCTCAGGCAGGGCCCCAGGAGGGGGTGACTGAACGCTTCATCACCCGATGGCCAACCTCTCACAATGATGCATGAAGCCCGGCAGGACGCGGAGCATGGGCCTCTGAGGCCAAAAAACGCCACAGACACACACACACACACACACACACACACACACACACACACACACACACACACACACAGAGAGCGACCAAAGGCATAATGGGCACTTCATCTAGTGTCACATGCACTAGTATTGGGGGATGGACTGTGGGCAGGAGCGCTGGCTAAGGGAAGAGATAAGACACATGTTGAACACAGTACAAAAGTTCAAAGTGATACTCGACACCCATTCAGATTATTATGAAAAGAAAAAAATCTGGTAATTTGCTACATGTGCTATGGCTTTGTATCAAAAATGGGGCTTAATTTTTTGTTAAATTGCCACGTGTTTCCCTCTGCTATTAAATAAACACATTATGGCTTCTCCAACAAGGCCTGACAAAAAGTACTGACTCAATTATTATCTAATCATCTACTCATCTCAGTGCATACACCCTCGATTGACATAAGGGTGAGTTGATAATAGCAAATAATAACAGTCAGTCAGTCAGTCTGAGCAGTAGTACTACCCATCACAGTTGAAGAGACAAAGAAGAAAGTGCCAATTCAAGAAACTACATCACCAGAAAAGGAAAGAAAAGGCAGGACAGGCTGTTTGAGATCATGTTTATGGCATTTTTGTCTTCATTAACCAGTTATTTAAACATGCAAAATAAAAGTCAGAATAAAACCAGGAACGATTTGCACTACTTACTTGTGGCAGCTTAGCACTAACCATGGAGTCTAAAGCTCAGGTGTAGGTATCACAGACAAGTTTACACATTTCCAGTGTGGCTTCAACACTTTGGTCCAGAGTAAAATGACCTAGTAACTATTGCCCAGATTGGCTTAAAATGTGCTATAGATATTAATGGTCTAATTTTGAATTGTTTTGGTGACCCCCTGACCACTCCTCTCATGCTATCATCCAGTCAAAATGACCACATGCATACAAAAAAATATCAAAATCTAATTTAGTGAGCACATTATTGCTCCCCATAGCATGAAACCTGTCTAGTTTAGACACATTTAAGCCTGAGATAAAATGTCCATTTGCACACATGAAAAAAATCTCAATCTAATGGGCATCTATGTGTTCATTTATGCTGACCAGAGGATGGTCCCTTTCACAGAACCCCTTAAATGACCTAGCTGTCTTTCCTCTTGACATTTTAACATAACTTAGGGAAGGCCACATGCATAGTAAAACTGTCAGTATGTTGCTTTGTGTAAAGGTCTTCACTTTTGGAACCAATCTCCATTGTTTCCATTGAAAACCTACTCAAACCTGACAAAAAAGATACCTGAACTCAAAAGGGACTCAATTTTGAAAAGACCAAAAATGTAACCAAAATTGCTGTTGAGTACCAACGATTACAGACGGTGGTGAACCACCAAAGTGCACCAGAGTGCACTACCACATGATAGTGCACTCTGTCTTGCCTAAAAACATTTTTCTCCTGAGATGATGATGAAGTGTGATGTGATCAGAGGTGGTACGGAGTTCACTTGAATCCACATGGGTATTAGGGCGGCTGTGGCTCGGTAGAGCAGGTTGTCTTTGCCCGCAACCTGCGGTATAGTCGTCCAACGCTCACATATTATAAGTGATCAAAAACATTGCAGCCTCTATAGGCTACTTTCAATCACGTTGAATTGTTGAAATATTACGATAAGCATCAACTAATAGCAGCAAAGTGAAAACAGTTCCTTTTTGTGAAATAATAGTGATTATCAGTTGCTCAGTTGGATAAGCAGTAATCTAATGGCCCAGCTGTGGTCCACTGGTAAGAAACATTTGCCCTGCCTAAGTGCCCTTGAGCTGGATATTGAACTCCAAGGGAGGGTGATGAAGATGAACCCTTTGAATTCCTTGAACTCCTCTAATGAAGACCACAAAGAAAAGACTCACCAAACAACACTGCTCAGTCTTGTTGTAAAATATGGTTGGATGAAGAAGTGCTAGAATTGTGGCACAAAAGGACTAGTGTGTAGATAAAGTGTGTAAATCGCTCCATTCAGAGCTACAATAATGCCTGTGTTTTGTTTTGAAGCAGTATCATAGAACTCGCCCAGGCAGGTGTGGCTTCCATGCATCATGGAAAAAGTTCCCCTTAAAATGGGCCAGTCCTCAGTAAATGAATGGCAGAGAGCACGCGGTAGCTTGGCTCGTAGGCCTCTAAATATTTTGTAATGGCATTCGTGGTGAGTGCTCCATCTGCCCACCATTCACTGTGCCTCTTCCAATAAACACTGGAAATGAGGAATTCCGCTTCCCACCGCTTTTGTTGATTTGCCAAACTGTAAAAACAAGAAGGGAAAAACTTCTCTGGCTCGCATTGTCTCTTTTATGTGAGCTCTGGAGATGCTTAGTCCTAATTATATCATATCTTAATTGTGTGTGTGTGTGTGTGTGTGTGTGTGTGTGTGTGTACTTTTGTGCGCTGTGGTGTTCACTTGCACATGCAGCAGGAATGTTACTAGCCAAAGGGAAGTGGTTTAATCTGTTTGAAATCCAGAGGCCAGCACTGGTGCAAGCTTTATTAGCCCATTTACCTACCTTCAGTACAGTTTAGAACCATCACTGCCATGGATCCTCTAAAGCATGGTGAAGTTATTCATAACCTCCTCTTACACTTTAACAAAAACAATACAAATATACATATTTGTCATAAATTACCCCTTCATACAATTTTATTTTTCCATGCAAAAAGATTCTTGATGAAATAAAAAAAGCAACATGAAAAAAAGATTCATTTTCAATTACCAAAAAAAAATGATACTATCACATTGCTGGAAGGTGTGAGAGAGACAGAGTGCAAAAAAGAGAAATTTATTTGGCCAAGTGATCAACAGACGGAGTGCTGAAGGCCTTGATGTTTCCCTCACATGGTGTTAAACACTGCCTCTGGACTGCCAGACGCCTGGTCACTTCAACTGCCTCCAACTGAACAAATACACAAATTAATGATTCAGTTGGGATGAAAAGATGCCACTTTGAGAAATATGGGCTATTGTCCTGTTTTGTTTAAGTTAGTTCATTTAAAAAGACAGTTATTTTGTCGATAAGCACTTTGGGGGCGAAACGCAATAATTTCCTGTGTTTCGGTGCCACTAAGACATGAAAGTATGCGTCCTTTAAGTCGATGGTGGTGAACCAGTCTCCTGGTTGAACCAGTTCCAGTATCTGTTTGATGGTCAGCATATGGAACATCTTGAGGGCAACACGTTGAGAAGACCCGAACTGGGTCTGAAGTCTCCCGTCTACTCGGGTACCAGGTAGTACGTGGAGTAAAAAACCTTCTGTCTGCCGTGCATGGGAACGACAGACACAGCCTGTTTCTGGAACAAGGCCTGGATCTCTGCTGAGAGGAAATCTATCTTCTACTGAGAAGATACTGTAAATCCACATCCTTTACACCCAATGAACAGAGGAGGAAGGCTACAAAACTGAATATCCCAGTCTCAGGGCCCTGTCCATCCACTCCGTTAACACACAGGTGCATCGCCACTCTTCGTAAAACTGCGTGAGAGGGCGAGCCACCATCTGTGATGCAGCCGTTAGAAAGCTGTGATATCCAATCTCAGCCCTCTCTGCCACCGGGCTCCCCATAATCTGAAGACTGGCCCAAGAAGGGCCGACATGGAAAGGGCTGCGGCGGTAAAACCAAGACGGTTTTGGTGAGTTTTATTTTGTGTCTGTCTAGTTTGAATTAGGTGTGTTTTACGATTCTCCGCGCTAGAACACGCTGCTCCCCAGCTGAAACTACAGCCGGGGAGGACACACCTAATGTAGGCCTATAGCTACATGTTACAAATTAACTGCCTGTTTGCATTCCCAGGGCGTCGAATACCTAGGCTTTGTCCTGGCCGTCGGCATTCGGTACCGCCACACAAGGCACCCTTGAGCGCCAGTA
Organism: Sebastes fasciatus; assembly: GCF_043250625.1. Taxonomy (NCBI): domain Eukaryota; kingdom Metazoa; phylum Chordata; class Actinopteri; order Perciformes; family Sebastidae; genus Sebastes; species Sebastes fasciatus. Next base: position 30,980,840 of record NC_133809.1, read on the forward strand.
TGGAACGCACCGGGCATTCAATTAACTAGGGTGAATTAAGGGTGATTGGGACATAAGGTCAAATGGGACAGTAGATTTCATCATAAGGTCATACAATTGTCATAGCTAAAATATTGTTGTTTTGTCATGTTGTTTTTTTCCTAAACCTAACTTGCTTTCCAATCAAGTGTGTTAAGCTAGTGTTTACTGCGAGCGAAAAGTGACGCCGAGGGGTCTGACAATGGGATGAGAATGTGTTGGGAGTCTAGATGACCTGATCAGTGTTCACTGTATGAAACTACCAATGGCAAACAAGTAAAAGCATGGGTGACAAGGATGCAGCAGAGGTTTAACCTGGAAAGTGTTTTTTAGTCTTACACAATTTAATGTATACCTTCCCTTCACACTGTATGTTCCCAACCTAATCTCATGGCAAGGCATATACAGTAAATAGCACAACATTTTAAGGACATTCTGCATGTCATGATAATGCATTTTAGGCTTTTAGCGTGTCATTTATACACCACAGGGTTAACGTTGGGAATCGTCTTTTTGTGTGTACATAACTTAAAATAACTCAACAACACTTTGGGACATGAACACCGTTCTCGAACATCGGTCTCCTGGATGAAAGTCATCTGTTTGTTGGACCCATTCTGTCCCGCCTTCCATAAGCAGTCTTTCTCACTTTTAATTCTTCGTCACTGAGTGTAGCATATTCACGTGGATGCGTTTACATTGCAGCCAGTAGGCTGCAGACTACATGGTGTGAAATGAAACGCCAAAAGCAAGAGCGGCATTGTTACTGCACTCAAAATGACTTAGAAATGATCATTCATACGCCATTTGGTGAGACCGGGCTGATTAGTCAATCCTTTGTATCTCTGATTGATCCAGGAGAATTTAGTGTCATATTATATTATATTTTAATGTCTGGTCATGTAATATCATCTCTGGGAAAAATAATAATAGTAAAAGACCCCACAGTGTGTTAATACTACAGGATTAATGGTGAAGCAGCAGGAATATCAGTGCCCTTAGAGCTGCTAAAAGTCCTTCAATTTTCTCCCTTTTAATGTAAGACATTCTATTAGCTCAAGACAGTGTATGGTACAATCTTAGCACGGAGCATACATATTAAGTTAAAGGATACATTTGGTAATATTCTTTATTTTTCTTGTTAAATCCCTTGAAACTCCACGTCCTGCGGTGATAAATACTCACTAGGATAAGACCAAATGTGGATCAATTCATTGTAATTCATCGCAGTCCACGGTTCGTCTGCCAACAGCCTGGGGTCTCTCCCTCTCCTTTTTTCGCAGTGCCAACACATTCTCACTCCCAACTTGTCAAGTACCGCCGCTTGGTCAGTAGGGCTGTGTCTTGGCAAGAATCTGGCGATATGATATGTATCAAAATACAGGGGTTACAATTCAATATATCGCGATACTGTAAGCAATACGATACATTGCAATTTTTTAAACTTAATTTTAGGAAAACTGTCGTGCAAAGAACACACCTTTATATGTGTAAAATCTGAGTAAAAAAGTGCACGTTTTTATGCAATCAAAACAGTGGGATCTGCTTTTTCATTTATCCCAGTCCCTGTAACATCCAACATCATAGCTCTACTTTGGAGGGCACATACACTGAGGGGGAGCATCTCTTTGCAAATGAAATAAAGTATTGACTGAGTTCATCTTTGCATGTAAACTATTAATTAAAACGTTACATTTTACATTATCGTTAATAGAACGCCCAAAGGGTTTCATACCGGTGCTAAAGGATGAGGTGTGAGGTGGTACTCAACGCCAATGGCCATGCCAAAGCCTCGGTATTTAACTACCGATCTACCTTTTCTATGGCTTTAGGTGATCTCTCACTCGCTGCAACTGACACAACCACTAAGCTTTATGCGAAGGAATGTGCGAAACGTCACCAACATGTAAATGAGCGTACGCCGTCATCTGGTGACTTTTAGTAACTTTTGGAGCTTTGTGCTAGCTACTTGCAAATGTCCCCACTGCGGGACTAATAGAGGACTATCTTATCTAATCTTCCATTTGAAAAGACTTGGCAACACTGTTATGACTAAAGATTTATGTTTTCAGTTGGAACCAGTGGGCTTGGGTTTGAGAGCTACAGACGGTAGTGAATCCAGAAAGTAGTGAGAAACAGATTAACACATTAAGTAAGAAAATAAATAGAATAACGTAAGGCTTATCTCTTAAGACTGACTTATTAACTTACTAGAATCCCTAAATGGGCAAATTGACCAACCAAAAGTGTTTTCCTTTAGCTTTCCCATTGCCCACATTCTTCTAAGGTAGGAACTTGTCGAGCGGAGAAAGGAAACCAGAACAGCAAAGAAGAAGCCAGAGGCGGCAGGCAGGTGGAGAGGAAAGGCTGTGATGTAGTTTGTGTATGCCGGTCCGACGCCACTACCAAAGTGTGTACACACACATTAGCATAAAACAGCTTTGCATATGATCTGAGCATTTTCCAAGATGCTCGAGACGACAGAGAGAGAGGGAGTTGAGAGGGAAGAAAATAAAGCTCTTGCTATTTTGCAAGCCTGAGACGATCACATGCTGTCGACAGCACCTCACATAACATCCACCCACCACCACCAGCACCACCACCCGCTACCCCCCTACACCCACCCTGCCCTGCATCGTTTTATAATCCTTGTCAACACACACTTGTACACACACAGAGCAGAAAACAGCATACATATGACACCTTTGGGATGAAGAGGACCGACTGTGAGCCAGGCCCTGTCACCCAGAATGAAATAAAAGCACAATGAGCAATGCAAAGATAATTAAGAGCAGTGAGGACAAAAGCACAATGGGCTTTATGCAAGAACATTTCATATTGTTGTCATAACTCGTACAAGTGTGTCACGTCAGATAGAGCAAACTCTCCCAACTTCAGATAAGTGTGTATATGACCTGCGTAAACATGAGGAATGCCACCTGTGCATAAATGAGCGCATGTTCATGAGAATGTAAATTAGAATAATTAACGCCCCAGTGATACCATATGTGACCTGCTCCATCATTATGAGTCACATTGACCCCGAAACACATTTTGAGTTATCTGTCTGACTGTAAAGAGGAAAGTCTCAGCTTTATGGCAATACTAAGATTATCTTTCTACGACAAATATTCAATGAGATATGCTCTTTCAAAGTTCGACTGTCATGAAACATTACTTTTGAGAAAAAGGGCATTAAAGATAAGAATTCATATTCAGACATTTTTTGCATTGATTAAAACACATTTATTAAGACTCAAGTCTAAATGAACACAATATGTTTTGGTCAAAAGTGACACCCAACATTTCATAATGTAGCCTACACATACTTTCATGCATACATGTGCACATAGTCACGAGCACGTGACGTGCACGTGGCCACGTGCACGCGTATTACCACAAGCAGTACAGTAGATAGGGCTAGAAGTCCATGTAGAAAATAATCCAAAATGTATGGAATAAAATTGATAAAATCTAAAAAAAATATACTGTACATATGATATAATATATAGTATATATATATATATATATACTATATATATATATATGTTTATTTCAATATAATAATAATTATATGAAGAATACATAATTAAAAATATTAAATATGGAGCCATGTGCACACAGGTACATGCACAAATGTACAAGTCCATATCCAAACAATAAAAAAACATACTAGAAAATGGATAGAATATGAACAAATATTATGTATGTACAATATTATATAATATAATATATAATAGAAATATAGATATAATAGAAAGACTATGAAATGTGGTGCCTGTGCTTGTTCTGCTGGCTTCTCCTGGAGCTCACTGTATCCTTTCAAAGGGTCATGTGGGAGCTGATCTTCTCAAGGACATCCAAATGTTTCTCATCTACAAAATGACATAAAGTGAAAAGCATAAAGTGAAAAATCAAGTCATCTCAAAGATTTTAGGCTGGCTAAATCATGTTGAATCATTGTTGAATGAGGCCTGATCATTATCATATTAATACAGCCCTATATTCAGAAACATAGCCTATTCACCATGTGATATCAGATTAATATACAACATATCATTTTACTATATGTTAAGCTATTTCTTTTGCTATTTAAAATGATATCCTCACCTTTTGTGTCTCTCACAGCAACCCTGTCTGTCCCTGTCCCCTAGAAATTACGTTTGTATATTGTTTTCATAAAACCTGGTCCTGTGAGGAGGTAACAGCTGCCTGGATTATGTTCAGATACAGTACTTCTTTGAATGAATTAAACACTACACAACATTTCCTCTTTAATAATAATAATTTATAGGAGACAGGCACCTGAGAGACACACCTGAGACAGACAGACACCTATAGACTACACACACTGACACACACATTAGTAGCTGCTATTAATGCTTCTTTGCCTGCTCTATAGTGATTTTAGTGATTTAAATGTCTTTAAAACAAACAGATAAAACAAGGGTAGTGTAGTTAAACTATCAGAACTTACCATCAGTCATTTCTTTCATCTGGTCGGGTCTTCTCTCCATCTCCTCCGGTGTAGAGAGCGGCGCTGTTGTACAGTTTGCAGCTACACTGGTACTCCCGGCCGGGCGATCTCAGTCTCTTTAACACTGTCCTGATTTAATAACTTTAATCAGAGACATTTCGTGCCATCATCGGCTCATGAGTGGAATATCTTCCTCCTCGCCTTCCTCCAACTCTCTTTCTCCGTCCTGATCAGCGGATTGAGAGCTAGCCTAGCCTCTAGCGTTAGCAGGGCGTCCGTCCCGGCTCGGCGCACCCGCTGTCCTCATCACCCGGTGCGGTGAAATAATCTGAATTTAAGTCGGTCCAGTTGTCGTCAGATGTAGCACCTCTAACATGAATTTAATTTAAAAGTCGAGCGATGTTTTCCTCACGTGATTTCATCTTGTCAAGCCAGTTATCTCCTCTGTCAATCAGCTCTATTGAGCCGAGTCAATACAGCAGACTTCCGGTAAAAACTTTACGACAACGTTATGTTTAAGAGCTTCAAAACTAGACTTATCATTTGAATTTGACATCGATTCTTATTTTTTATGAAAGCTGAGACTTTATTTATTCATAAACGTATAAAAAAACAAAACAACCCAAAACACACTTTTTCATAAAAAAACGTGTTTTTACAAGAATGCGCTGCCGCGACTTACGACTCATTTTGATAGAGCGGGTCACATATAAGGCTACGTGTCCTGCCCCATTCATCTGTCTCTGCCAATATTTCAGCACGCTGTCTAAAGACGCACTCTTTTCTAAGGGCCTGACCGCGGGGCCTGACCGCGGGGCCCGACCTCGGGGCCCGACCACGGGGCCTGACCACGAGGCCTGACACACATCCAAAAAGTCAGTCATTCATGATGAACTTGGTTACACTTCCTGTTTACCTTATTACTGTATATACAGAGACAAATTAACCTACAATTACTGTGTAGTTGTTTTGCGGTCTGAAAAGTTTCAAGTTTCAAGTTTATTCGTCACATACACAATTATACAAGTATAATGCACAGTGAAATGCTTTTGTACCTATCCGGCTGTACGCAAGTTAAAGGAAAACAGTCCAACCAACATAAATAATAAACCAACATAACATTACCAACTAGAAGTGCACTCGGAGAGCGCAGACCTCCGCCAAGGCATGCTTCATGCTCATCATTATTTTATATCAGGCCCACCACAGCTGTGTCGTCAGTGAACTTGACCATGATGTTGGAGTCGGAGGTGGCCACGCAGTGGGGCCCCGGTGTTGAGGGTGAGGGGGGATGACACATGGTGTCCCACTCGTACCACCTGGGGTCTGCCAAAATTAATGTTATTAATGTAATAACTTTATTGTTAGGCTGTATGGATACATTCAGAATGATATTATAATTTGTATTGCAGAGACAAACAGGATAATGTCAATATAATAATGAAGTGTGATTTATTTAGGATTTTCAGATTCCAAGTGGCTTCAAAGTAATGAAATACACTATATACAAACCATAATGAGCGTGGGCAGTGTGGCTCAGGTGCAGCTCGTCTATTCTAGAGATTCCAGGTCTAGCCTATTTTTTCCGTGTGCTGTGCGGTTCACAGCAAAAATGACAGTGAAAAAGATTTTTTGACAGTATATTGACATCTTACCAGCAACATTACTACAGTTTGAAGTTTATATCTGTAGAATATGTCATGAAAAAAGTAAACTCAACACTTCCTGTTTCTGTTTCAAAATAAAAGCCCTCCAGTGTTTTTTCTGTGGACAAAATCAACAGAATCCTTTAATTTCTTAACACAAGGCTTTTATTCTGAAATATTTGCAGAAAGCAGTGACTTGCACGGGTCAAGAAATTAATAGAGTCCCGGCTTTTAATCATGGATTATTATTTTAGGGCTGTCAATTGATTGAAATATTTAATTACGATTAATCACAAATCAGTCGCACATTTTTTATCCGTTCAAAATGTACCTTAAAGGGAAATTTATCAGGTATTTAATACTCTTATCAACATGGGAGTGAACAAATATGCTGTTTTATGTAAATATATGTATATATTTATTATTGGAAATCAATTAATAACACAAAACAATGACAGATATTGTCCAGAAACCCTCACAGGTACCTCATTTAGCATAAAAAAATATGCTCCAATCATAACATACAAACTGCAGCCCAACAGGCAACAACAGCTGTCAGTGTGTCAGTGTGCTGACTTGACTGTGACTTGCCCCAAACTGCATGTGATTATCATAAAGTGGGCATGTCTGTAAAGGGGAGACTCGTGGGTACCCATAGAACCCATTTACATTCACATATCTGGAGGTCAGAGGTCAAGGGACCCCTTTGGAAATGGCCTTGACAGTTTTTCCTCGCCAAAAAACTAAGTTTGGAGCGTTATTTAGTCTTCTTCGCGACAAACTAGTATGACATGGTTGGTACCGATGGATTCATTAGGTTTTCTAGTTTCATATGATGCCAGTAGGCTTCACTCTAGCCTTAAAACGGAGCCTGTTATAACCTCCGAAAGGTCAAAAAGCGGCTGGGCATGACAGCCCTAATGATTATTATTTACAAATGAGCATATGCTTCTTATACTTTTTCTGTCTAAAATGAATTTAAATGACATTTATAATGAAAAAAAAATGGCCATTATGAAAGGCAAACTCTATGTAGAAAGAAAAGGCTGGCAGTAGCAGCACTGCAACAACATCACTGTCTGTGTGGACACCACAAGCATGAGAGACGCAGCACTTCAGCGAGGTAGCCACCACGTGCCGCTCCCGCAGGCAGTGTGGCCCAGGCCATAAATAAACTTAACACAGTAAACATGATTTTTCCAGAGCGGAGAGCAGTATGTAAGCCATTCAGAAGCTGAACACACCCAAAAGAGAAGAGCAAAAATAAGAAAAATTGGTGAATCCCAGAAAGCAATGGGTACTAACAAAATAAGAACAAATTGTGGATATGAATAAAAATAAGAGGAAATTTGTTCATATATAACTTCCTGTATGAAGCATTGTCCTTAATTCAAAGGAACAAACATTTTTTTAATTTTAGGTGCAAATGCAGAGATTTCCCTCCAATATTTATATTTAATGGTTTGTAATATATCAAGTTGTTGTTGTTGTTTTAAGGGATTTCAAGAGTTTAAAAAAAAAAAAAAAAAAAAAGACACTAACCACCCTAACTAACTAACTGTCGGGGTGGATTTCATGTTATTTTGTAAGACCTCTTACCTCTTAAAAAGCCATTAAACCCTGCAGATAATCCATTAAAAGCACCCTAATATGAAAATGAAGGGATTTACTTTCAGAGTGAGAAGAGTGGAGGCTGTTATAGCGGCATGTATAGCATGTTAGGGTTTCAGGGTTTCACATACATGTTGTGTGTATGTGTGCATGGCCTTGTTCTTTTTGTGTGTTTTCTGTCTTTGATAAGTGGATCAGCGTGGACGTTTCTCTTGATATCAGTGGTGACATGACTCTGTCACTTGTGTGCTGACAGCCACTCCTAGACACATGCACTAACACAGACACATGACTTGTTGTTTGTGCGTGCGTGCGCGCGCGTGCGTGTGTTCAGAGACTCGGAGCAGCTCTTAGCTCATTAATGTAAAAACGCTGCTAAGCACAGGTTCTGCAGAGCTGCACCACTGACTCCCACAATCCACTGGGAGACAGACCAAGATGTCTGCCTGTTTCATAGCTCTTTATCCTCCGCTGTCTCTCTTTCTCTTTGTCTGTCTATGTCTCTCGCCCAAGGTTTCCCCCTCAGGCTTTACCTTCCCTCAGGCTTTACCTCCTCCATCATCACATTTGCCCCCTTCCCTTTCTTCCCCTCTTATATTCTTGCCCTCTTTGTATGCTTTCCTCTCTTTCTCCATCTTTTTTTCACACTCCAACATCTGCCAACACTTTTTGAACTCCACACGAGTGGTCCCTCAGAAGTTTACATTGCAACACTAAATAATAACCGCCATATGCCATTTACTCTTTACAGCCATATAAGCTTCATCCAGAGTGATTTAAAGGTAACAGGCCTGTGGCTGAAAGGATTTAATTGTGAGCTGTATAGCTCATGAGTATAATGTGCTGTATTGATAATTTGTCATGTCCTGTCATGTCCAGAGGACAAACGGAATGATTGAATGCAGGCGTTGCAATTGTTACTCTCAGTAGATATGGAAATATTAATAAAATGCAGAAGGGTCCAATTGCATGTTATGTCTACAGACCAGCCACTAGACAGTCTTTCTGTTCTCCAGGAGCTATTGGAGCAGATATAAATTATCTTTATGTTAGTGTGTTGGCTAGCAGGCACAGTTGCTGTGCTACTGTCAGCTGTGAAGAAAAGTTAACCTAATGTTAGCTCGCAAGCTTATGGATGCTTGAACATGAAAGCTCATTATGACCTTGGAAACAGTAGGTTGTGAAAAGCTCTGGAAACTGTTAAAAAAAGGAGCAGGCACTTTTCAAATCAATCAAACTCTTGCCGGAGCCAGTGGGGAGAGGAGCAATAACAGATTTTCCATCGAGGAAATCCTTCAGTGCCGTTCTGTGCTCTTCTTTCAATGAAGAAATAGTCTCCAGTTCTGATATAACTGATGCTATATTACAGCATCTACGCTAACCACTCCAGGACACGACTTTGTTGTTAAGAACGTCGTCTCTTTGTGTCATTGCGTCACACATAACCTAAACCACGCCTGTAGCTGCCAGCAGCTCCACAATGTCCTGAATGTTGGACTTACATGTGTTGGGTGATCAGAAACACAACTGACTGCTAACGTGTTTGAGTCTGCAGGATGCACAAATTAAGTCCCCAGGAACAGCGCCGCGTTTTTGAAGCAAATTTCCGTAGTGGCCAAACGGTGGTACTACAACTTCTGTGTCCGGCTCGTGATGTCGTTGGGCCCAAAAATACTTTTTCCCATAGACTTGCATTGGGAAAGAGATGTTCATAAATCAGCGAATAACTTTTTTTTTTTAAAGGGGATATATCATGCTCATTTTCAGGTTCATACTTGCATTTTGTGTTTCTACTAGAACATGTTTACATGCTGTAATGTTAAAAAAAACTGTATTTCCCTCATACTGTCTGCCTGAATATACCTGTATTTACCCTCTGTCTGAAACGCTCCATTTTAGTGCTTTCAATTGAATTGCAACATAATTGAGTTGCTAGGCAACAGCTTGGGTCCATGTTTACTTCCTGTCAGCTGATGTTATTCGCATACACTGCAACAGGAAATAAACTGGGACCCATTTAGAATGTTTATGTTTAAAACTGTGAAATGGTCTAAATATTGTATATTTGTGACATCACAAATGGACAGAAATCCTGACGGCTTGTTTCAAAAGCTCAGTTTCTATATATGGGCTGTGTGTGTTTCTCTGTGGATTAAGCATTTCGATACTTTCACGGTATTTATACAGAACTTAAACCTGCTTTATAATATAAAAACTATGAAAATGTCACTTTTTACAATATAGGACCTTTAAGATAAATCAACTTCCCAGTACTAACACTGGAATAGCCCTTATTTAAATCGTAAGGTCCTAAAAGTTGTAAAATGCACTAATAGCTGAATCCAGAGTTATTTCCCTTCCTCCGTTCATGTGAATGAGACCCAGACCGATGCTGGAGCGAGGGCTGAGAAGCGAAGATAAAGGAAACGCTGCTGCGCCTGCTCTATGGGCCCACTGGATGCGGAAGATCACCGAAAGATCCGGGTACGTTATCACTCGGCAGTCGAGTCGTTTTGGCTTCATGCACCACTGAGCAGCTCTGATTGGAATAAATAGGAGCCCGCCTCCATCGCTGTATCCAGTTCTCTTTATACATCCATGGTGTTGATAGGCAACTGTTAACTAACATGTTAGCCATATTAAACTTTACACATTGATAATATGTCAGTGTTGTGTTTACTTGTTCCACTGCTCTCAAGTGTGGTCACTGTTGGAACTATCAGTATCCGACATGGTATGACCCACCACTGCTCTTTATATGCTCTACTAGGATGGTCTGCCTTGTCCACCTGTAGACTGAACCACTGGCGTGTTCTTATTTATAAGGCTATTCTTGGTCTGCTTCCATCTTACCTACGGACCTACATCCTTCAAAAAAGTACGAGAAGTTACCGTCTTTGCTCCCAGGACTGAATCCTACTAACTGTCCCCAAAGTCCGTACTGAACTGGGAAAAAGGGCATTCAAGTACGCTGCTCCCTCTTCATGGAATCAGCTACAAAATGACCTGAAACTCAGAGAGCTGGTCTCACTGAAGGTCTTCAAAGTGCTTCTAAAAGATTTGGAAACAGGCACATCTGGCTTTAGATGTTTTGAATGTTGATGAATGTTTTTTTTTGATACCTTATGATTCTATAATTTGCTCTTTGCCTTCATTTTCAATTGTTATGTTTGTTTTATGTCTGCAACCGTGTAACTGTGCTGCTGCCTGTCTTGGCCAGGACACTCTTGGAAAAGAGATTTTTAATCTCAATGAGTTTTTTTATTCCTGGTTAAATAAAGGTTAAATAAAAAATTTAAAAAATGGTCCTCTTGACATGGTGCGAGAACCGATGCACTTCCCTCTCGCCCTCCTCCTCTTCACTGACAGATGTCGTGCTCTGTGTATTAGGTTCCTCACCACTGACCTGTTATGTTGTAAGAGGTGGTTAGCGTTCAAATTAAGATATTGGTCTATGTAAGTGGGTTTCCTGTACGCTGCGGTTAGTCCTCTCATGAACGCAGGTGTCTGGAAACAGACGCTTACCATCCTCTTCCTGTTCACTCTTGCACCGGATATGTGGGTTGATATTGCTGATGTGTTGGGTGAAGAGAGATCAAGGAGATCATCTTTGAACAGAGAGAAGGTGTTACCATCTCCCCCATACATGACCAACTGTCATCATATGACTGAATTTCCATACTTGGAATTAGCATTTCAAGGGATTTTGGTATTAGCATTGATGCGGCATCAAGCCGCCTATCTCTTTTTACCCTCAACCAAGAGCAACACTACATAAGTAGGATGGCCTCATGCAAAAACATATATTATTGTGACATCACAAATGGACGGCTTGTTTCAAACACGCAATTTCTGAATACGGGCTGTGTGTATTTCTCCGTATATTGAGCATTTTGATAGTTTACCAGTCTTTATAAAGCACTTAAACCTGCATTATAATGTAAAGACCTGAAAATATCACTTTTTACAATATGGGACCTTTAAAGGTGTGTGGACAGAGAGCGTCCAATGTTATTATAAATAAATAAAGAGACCACAAATCCATCTTCTTATCTTGTTGGTTTCTTATTCTATCAATAAGAAGACACAACAAGGTCGATATTAGTCATCATTACAATACATTATTAGTTCTTTGCTATTATAAAACATATAAAATGCCTTTCTAGGGGGTTCAGTGAGCCCCCTGAACCAACTCAAAAACTGTGCCTGAGTTTTCCTCTGAAAATGACTTACTAGCTGTTTAGAACATATAGACATACACATATCTTGTTTGAAGTTTCAATTATTTCTGTCACTGACATTATCTATACATTCTCAGTTTATGTGCAGACAGTCATTCTTGAGCTGTTGTCGTAGTTCTTAATTATGTACTCTTTCTGCTGTACTCTGTTCCTCTAGCTGCTTGCCTTCACTCACACACCGCGCTCGTTCTCGCTCTTTCGCTCCACTCTCACGTGCATGTGCGCACACTCCACACTGCAGAAGAGTTAGTTTAGCTCTGAGAATATCTAGTGAATGTACAGTGGACGTTTGTGCAGAAATAACTGACTTAACGGCCACAGGTGTCGCTGTTAACAAGACATTTCTGATTCTTACAAACAGTCCCTTTAACAGCAACACTTTTAAGTACAGTTCTGCCTTTAAACCTGACTCAACTGAACCTCACTGGTGCAGACAGATTTATGAATCTCTTGCTTTGTTTTCCTTACCTAACCAACATCTCACCAGGCTAATGCAAACCAGTGACTACTCTTTTTTGCTCTTCTCAGTTGGCATTGCGTATCTATTTGCACCTTATAATATTGCATGGTTGCAGACAACCGGCCCAGTCAGAGAGATAGAGAATAACCAGATGTGCATTCGACCCAGAACCTGATACTTTGTGAGGACGTATCTGGTTGAGGTAACAGTCTGCAACACAAGTCTAACTGAACTAAATATTAAAAAGACGATGTTTAGCGCAACGTTTTTTTTTCCTGAGGAATGCATCGGTACTAACCAAGGTTAAATAACGCTCCAAAGTTATACTAAATTTTGACAAGAAAAACTGGCATGGCCATTTTTAAAGGGGTCCCTTGACCTCTGACCTCCAGATATGTGAATGTAAATGGGTTCTATGGGTACCCACGAGTCTCCTTTACAGACATGCCCACTTTATGATAATCACATGCAGTTTGGGGCAAGTCATAGTCAAGTCAGCACACTGACACACTGACAGCTGTTGTTGCCTGTTGGGCTGCAGTTTGCCATGTTATACTTTGAGCATATTTTTCATGCTAAATGCAGTACCTGTGAGGGTTTCTGGACAATTTCTGTCATTGATTTGTGTTGTTAATTGATTTCCAATAATAAATATATACATACATTTGCATAAAGCAGCATATTTGTCCACTCCCATGTTGATAAGAGTATTAAATACTTAACAAATCTCCCTTTAAGGTTCATTTTGAACTGATAAAAGAATGTGCAATTAGTTTGTGATTAACTGCGATTAACTATGGACAATCATGCGGTTAATAACAATTCAATATTTCAAAGGGACGGTTTGTAACTTCTTACACATAGAAATCATTGTGGGTCGGTGTCCCATGCGCGCTCGCGTGTGGCTACGCTGTTCAGACAAGACTCCAACACAAACTAAGCACCAAAACCTCTTGGTTGTATCTAGTGAAGCCCGTCTGTTAAACAGTGTTGGCCGCGGTTGGAGGATGCGGGGGAGACCGTAGCTTTGGTCTCCAGGGCCAGAGTCTCTGCTGTACTCTGCTCCTCTGCCTGCTTGCCTTCACTCACAGACCGCGCTCGTTCTCGCTCTTTCGCTCCACTCTCACGTGCATGCGCGCACACTCCACACTGCAGAAGAGTTAGTTTAGCTCTGAGAATATCTAGTGAATGTACAGTGGACGTTTGTGCAGAAATAACTGACTTAACGGCCACAGGTGTCGCTGTTAACAAGACATTTCTGATTCTTACAAACAGTCCCTTTAACAGCAACACTTTTAAGTACAGTTCTGCCTTTAAACCTGACTCAACTGAACCTCACTGGTGCAGACAGATTTATGAATCTCTTGCTTTGTTTTCCTTACCTAACCAACATCTCACCAGGCTAATGCAAACCAGTGACTACTCTTTTTTGCTCTTCTCAGTTGGCATTGCGTATCTATTTGCACCTTATAATATTGCATGGTTGCAGACAACCGGCCCAGTCAGAGAGATAGAGAATAACCAGATGTGCATTCGACCCAGAACCTGATACTTTGTGAGGACGTATCTGGTTGAGGTAACAGTCTGCAACACAAGTCTAACTGGGATTAATGAACACATTCAACCTTTGTTTGACCATTCATACTGGACTACTGGTACAGGTTAATCCCTGGTTCTTAATACTCTTATAACAGCCAGGTCTACCACTCCACGTCTGTATACACATCATTGTTAAACCACACAATCCCACCAGGACTTGCATCATTCTGAGCTGTTGAGTTTCAGCTGATTTCAAGTGGATGCTGCAATGTTTACACTGGAGATTCAACATGGCGGACGGTGCAGGAAAAGTAAGTCAGAGTATGAAAATGTAATGCAACAATTTACATTCTGCCATCATGTTCAGGTATATTTGCAATTTAGAAAAGTGGCTTGGAAGGGTTGGGGGTTGCCACCAGTATGAAATAGATTTTACTGCATTGGTCAGACTAATCTAATCTATTGTCTTCAATGTGTTTGTCTGTTTCTTTCACATTTTCCCTCCCTTCTTCCCTCTCCTCCCGCGTTGTTGTTAAGTGTTTGTTTGAGTGTCCCTTCCCAGCCACCGTCCTCTTATTCCCCAAGGTACGCTAATCAGGTATTTTTGTCAAAAAGTAAATGTGTGTGTGTGTGTGTGTGTGTGGGGGGGGGGGGGGGGGGGGGGGGGGGGGTGTTGGGCCAGGTTGACTGACAGACGGCCTCTGTAATAGCAGGTGTTGCCACGGCGATGTGGAACAGCTTGTCTTCTCTTACCCAACTCTAGCTTTGCTCTCTGGAGGCCAAGAGTAAGACAGCAGCCACACACACACACATGTAAAAACAGGGTGCACACAAGCCACAGTGCATGCAAACACGCAGAGAACACTCTGTAGGCTATCACACACACACACACACACACACACACACACACACACACACACACACACACACACACACACTTATTACCCATCATTTGACTCAGATAGGCCCGGTCTCAGTTAGGCTTGGTCCGTCTCAGAAATACTGAATAATGGCTTCTCTTCTCTTCTCTGTCTGCTCTCTTTTGGTCTGTTTATATATTATAATAAAAGTTTAATATTATGTTGTATTATAATTCTTCAAATTATAAATTGAATACATACTTTTTTTTATATTCAGCATTTTGTTTCATAGAGGAGTTAAAATATAACATTAAGGGGGTCCCATGCCATGCACTTCCAAAACAAGGCCTACTGTACATTGTCTCCAAATCAGCAAAACATCCTATATGATACCCAAAAATTTGATTTGTAGGTTTTTAGGGTGTCAGTTAAGGGGTCCAACACCCAATAAAGACCCTCATATTTTGCATACAGTTTAGCATCTCAAAGGCATCCTCTTTATATCCTTTCCTCTCCACTCTGAATTATTTCCATCATTTCTTTTATTCCCCTCTTTCATCTACTTTTATCCATTGGTGGAAGAACTATTAAGATCTTTTAGTTAAGTTAAAGTACTAATACCACGGTTTAAAAAAACACTTTGTTACAAGTAAAAATCCTGCATTAAAGGTATAATAATGTACGCATTGTCGGTTGCTGTTTGTAAAGAAATGGCATTCAAAGTTGACCCCTCCTCCTCGGCTCAAAGAGCAAGGGAGGGAGAGAACAGCGCTGGTGGAGCGAGCTATAGAGTGAATGAAGAGCAGGAGCGGCGTTAGTGACAACAAAGCAGTGAATCAGAGAAATTACCGGACTGTATGCTGCTCTCGTTGAAGGGGGGGGACACTGTCTGGAGCACATGCACATAAGAACACACAACCCATTCTCATCCCTGAAATGCTGTCGCTTTGTACCCGACAGAGCTAAAGGAGGACTTGTGCCTCCTTATCAGACGCCAAGGGGCTGACAAAGTGCCGGTATGTGACGACCCCCCATGGGTCAAAAGGCTGTTTGCTGAAGCCCAAAAACGTCCAGAACACAGCAAAATAAGAAGGAAAGAGAAAATCCAGGCCGAAGGCATCACAAATGGACAGAAATCCTATCGGCTTGTTTCAAACGCACAGTTTCTGAATACGGGCTGTGTGTATTTCTCTGTCGATTGAGTGTTTTGATACTTTCACAGTATTTATATAGCACTTATACCTTATAATATAAAATACATGAAAATCTCACTTTTTATAAAATGGGACCTTTAAGTAAAAGTATGTACAAGTATAATCAAGAAAATGTACTTAAAGTATAAAAGTAAAAGTACTCACTCTGCAACCAAATCAGCTTTTTTTTTTTTTTTTTTTTGATTATTTTTTGGCTTTTGCCTTTATTTGATAGAGATAGTGATAGTGTTGAAAGTTGTTGGCAGTTGTTATGATAATATATATTATAATATTAGATATAGCTAGAGTGAAGATACTGGTATCATATGAAACTAGAAAACCTGATGAATTCATCGGTACCAACCATGCTAAATAACGCTCCAAACCTACGCAAAATTTTGGCAGGGACAAACTGTCATGGCCATTTCCAAAGGTGTCCCTTGACCTCTGACCTCCAGATATGTGAATGTAAATGGGTTCTATGGGTACCCACGAGTCTCCCCTTTACAGACATGCCCACTTTATGATAATCACATGCAGTTTGGGGTAGGTCATAGTCAAGTCAGCACACTGACACACTGACAGCTGTTGTTGCCTGTTGGGCTGCAGTTTGCCATGTTATGATTGGAGCATATTGTTTTATGCTAAATGCAGTACCTGTGAGGGTTTCTGGATCAATATCTGTCATTGTTTTGTGTTGTTAATTGATTTCCAATTATCAATATATACATACAATTGCATAAAGCAGCATATTTGTCCACTCCCATGTTGATAAGAGTATTAAATACAAATCAACAAATCTCAGACAAATCTCCCCTTAAGGTACATTTTGAAAAGATAAAAATTGTGCGATTAATCACGATTAAATATTTAAATTGATTGACAATTATAATTATACAATTATATTATTACTAATATTAGATTATTATTATTTATGCATTATCGATACATGTAAGATGCAGTTTAATATTGTAGTTGGCTGCAATAGAGCTAATTTTATTCATTTTTTTTATTCTGTTGGGTAGTTTTTGATTTACTGTATAACAATGCACTGTATTTCATATACTCATTATAGGTTTAACTTAAGTCATCAAATGAATGTAGTGGAGTAAAACGTACAATATTTCCCTCTGAGGTGTTGTGGCGTAGAAGTATGAAATAGAAGAAAATTAAATCTCAAAATCATACTAAAGTACAGTACTTGAGTAATTGTACTTAGTTACTTCCCAGCACAGTTTTTTTTGCCCTCTCCTCTTGATTCCTAACCATCTTACTTTGAGACGTGTGAGTTGTAAGATTAACTCCGTCATATTTGCTTTACAGGGAGTTAGAAGACAACAGAACGCAGCCCAGAGAATGAGTGACTCCTCTGTGTTTAATAAAAAGCGAGGAGCCTCCTCCCTCACCTCCTGATTCCTTGTATGCAAATATTTGTTCTTCATTTTCCACGCAGGGACACTTCCTCTCTTTGTCTCTTCATCTCCTTCTTCTTCTTCTTCTCTCCCATATTAAAGTGCTGCTATATTTCTTCCAAAATTAAACTCAATATAAACTGTGAGAAACGGGAAAGCCATCAGGGCCACAATCAGCTGGGGCAAATCATGCTATATCCAGGATTATATCTATAGTGGGTCAAAACTGTGAATTATACAAATTTTCTGAAGGGTGTATTTTCCCCCCACCCCCCCCCCCCCCCCACACACACACACACACACACACACACCCTACACACACACACACACACACACAGAGCATCCCCTATGTGTTACACACATCAGTTAAATATCATGACAAAAGCTCTAAATTGACTCTCTCCCCCATTTTTCTCCAGCGAAGTGGAATTTCCTCTGCAGAGATAAAGCTGTGTCCATTCTAAGAATCAATAATCCGTTTATAAATATGTTATTAATAAAGGAGTTAAGCCGCATATATATTTCATGGCAGAGGAAGGGAGCGTCTCTCTGAGGCCGCGGGGCTTTACTCCATATCATTCATTTATAATTAATCTGCACCACTTGGGATTTAGTGAATTAGGAATCCCGCAACAGACTAGAGCTCTGTTCTGTTTCTATCTGTTGCAGCTCGCGAACATGGGAGGTCCTTCTATCACTGCTGGTATTAAAAAAAAAAAAAAAAAAAAAGGGAGAGGGATTTCATGTTGCAAAAGAGCATCAAATGTAGTTGAAGTTAATCTAACCGAGAAAGAGGGAGTGACGGTCACATCGACATACTGGACCAGGAGGATCATTTTTTTATTCATTCATTTTAATGTTATTTGTAGATATTTTATTTTTTAATAATACATTTGATGCATTGAATGAAAAATGAAAATTAATTCATTAATTAATTCATTAATTTAAAAATAAATAAAAATATATATATATATAGAGAGAGAGCACTAAAAGACTAAACATTTCTCAAATGTCTCTTACAAACTTAATGCCTTTGCCACTTCATGTGTTATTATCTGTATTTAAACGATACACTTCTGTAGTAACTGTTTATGTATTGTGTATACAGTATGGTGCCTCTATTTCCATTGGCCAGGCCTCCTCATATATCACATGTCGTAGAAGCCCACAGTGTATACAGTATTCATGAGTGTGACAGTTGTCTCTTGACCTTAGAGATAGTAGTTTGTTAAAAAAATAAATAATAATAATAATAATAATAATACATGAAAAAAACAGGACTCAAGTTAGTTAGTTATTAGCCTTTTCCAGAGCTTTCAACCAACTCACAGTCTTCATCATCAGATTTTGACTGCTGGAATAAAATTTAAAAAAAAAGAAATTAGCTGCAATGAACTTGTTATTGTGAACAGAAGCAGGATGAAGCATCATTTCATAGTAATTGACACATATTTTGGATTATCTAATATCTGCCATATTTTGTCTCACTTTGTCTGTGTATTTGTTACCTGTATTAATTCACCCTATTTAATTCATAATGACATAATGTTTTTATTTATGTATTATTATTTATTATTTACACTCTGCATCTGTTGTTATACTTCTGTTTGCTTTCACTTGTGTGGAATCAATAACGTTTGTTGTATCTTAATTTAATAACCAAATTAAAATTAAACCTTGTTTACACAGATTTACACAGAATATGGCATTGATTTCAGTTTAATTTAGGCATTATTCTTATCATTTTATAATAATAATAATTGTAGTAGTAGTTATTTCTGTTATTAATTGATTTAGAACAAGTAGTGGCAATATTATTGTTGTGTCCATTTTTCTTTTTGTAAATAATTTGCAAATTTCAATTTGAAATGTAACAAAGACATGTAAATCAGAAAAATTAAATAATAGGTAAAAGGGAGAAAATAAGAATTACTTACTGAGCAAAAGTACAAAAGCAAAGCAAAGCATGAAAATCATCAATGTGCGTCCACCTCATCCTTTCAGTTACACATTTATACTTGAGGAAGTGTTTTTTCTGCCCTGTTAAACATCCTATATGACATCCTTTCATATACAAAAGAGACCAACTCTGTCCAGCAGACCAGTAAAGATGGCACTAGAGGCACCTAGAGGTCCTGATAATAATTTGCCGTCCAGTGGTTCTTGTTGTCGTGTTCAACCCTGCAGTGGTTGAGGAAACACATGCAACACCTTATTGTCTCCTGAAATTAAAAAGCCAATTATAAATCTTCATCCAGAATCGTTGTATTTTTGGTTATGTCATCTGCCCCCTACATTCACCATCTTTTAAACCAAGTCTATACAGTATACGTATAACCTGGTCCAGTAGAGGCGATGTGAAATTTTAACTTATAAGAGCATAACCCTAAACTCTTTTGACATTGCATTTAGATGGTCCTGGATCAGACAGACAAGCCACAAAGTACATGCTAACACACACACACACACACACACACACACACACACACACAGAGACACACAGAATGGGTCCAGCCTTCTATTGTCCCTAGTTAATCAGGGGTGGACTGACATTGCCGTCACTTTCCCCCAAAAAACAAAAGACTTGCTGCGGATGTGAGGGAGCTGTATCAGTGCAGCATCTCCCCGGCAGCACCAGGGCAGCCAGGCAGGCAACAAGAAAGGCTCGATCGCTGCAGGATGGCTGCAGGCAAGGAGAAAGACACTGCTGACAAACGCATTAATTACTTTATCAACTTCATTTCCCAATTAACCTTACATGCCACCTTCCAGGTAAGCCTGCCGGGGGGAGGATGAGCGGTGCAGGGCTCTGGCGCCGGCGACTCCTCATCAACTGGAGAAAAACTCAGAGTCAGAGAAAAGATGAGGTGAGGAAAGATGAGGGATCCTGGAGACAATAGTTTCCCCCCTGCTCTTTAAAAAAAGCAAAGACAAACATGACCAGATAACATTGTCATTAGCATGCATTTAGAGGGTTCCACCAATCCCAGTTGTGATTTCCAAACATAACGTCCAGTTTAATTAATACACTGTTTGATATATATTTTCATGTACCCCTTCATTAGCATTTTCAATTATTTCTCAATATCAGTGTGTCAGCTGTTTGAAGACAGTCTTTTCTTTGTCTCTCCCTGTGTTAGCTTGACCAGCACCTCACTGTCTCAGCTGGCTCGGTCACTTCTTTCATCACCTCAGTCAGGCGAACTCAGGAAAGGAAGAGACAATTAAGGGAAGTGTGATTGTGGCATCAGTGGGCGACCCAGAAGAATGAATGGTACTTTATCATTAGTGCTCATTAAGAGTGGGAGCTCAGGCTATTCAATTCACTCCGGTGCTACAGAGATACTAATTTAACACTTTTCTGGTTTCCTCCGTTTCAAATATACAGCGGAGTATTACAGCCACTGTTTCAAGAATAAAGTCCAAATATGTATTCATTTATTTTATTTTGTTCAGCTTTGAGTGGTCAGAAGACTAGAGAAGCGCTATGTAAATGCAATTCCATTTAACATTTACCATATAAGGACGAGGAAGTTGTGATATGTTAAGATGAGGTCAACAATGTACTAGGTAAAAGTTGTAATATTTCAGAATAAAGTCAGAATATTTTGAGAGTAAACTTGTTATATTTGGAGACCAGTAAAGTTACCATAAAAAAAGTTCAGCAAATAAGTCATAATATTACAAGAGTAAAGTTCATATGTATAGAATTTTTAAATATTTAAAAAAAATAAAGTTGTCATAAAAGTCAAAAAAGCAATATATGAAGATGATGATATTTCAAGAATGAATTAAACATATCTAGAGAATAAAGAATGTAATACTCTGTGGATAAAGTCAAAATGAGTTTTGTCAAAAAAGTTATGGGTTTAAGATAAGGTCAACAAAAATGCAAAAAAAAAAAGGTCAGAATAAAGTTTCCATTTCCAGAGAAAGTTGTTACATGTTGAGGATAAATTAAAGAATTTAGGAGACAAAATTATAATATTACAAAAAAAAAGTTCTCCTAATTTGAGAAAAAAAAGTGGAATATTTTGAGAACAAAGTCAAAAATGTATGAAAATATATATAATTTTTTCCTAAAAGTGGGACTAATACTAATAATTAATGAGGGTAATCAATTATATGATATTTACAGTGGAGTGGAGATGTTGCTAATCTCTTTCTATCTACAGTACAACGTCAAGCTTTTACACAATACTTTACTTTTTTCAGCTGAGACAGCAGACAGCTCTTGAACTTGAAAGTTTTGGCTCGCCACCATCTTATGAGCGGTGTCAAAATATAATATCCACAAGTGCAAATTAGCGTGATGACAAACTCACTGTTTGTGGCACAGGCGTGCTCTGTCAGTAATCTGAGAGTGAACTAAGAGCACGGCGCTGCTCTGGATTCATTTAGAACTCGGTTTAGTGTGTAGCCTCGCTTCCAGCTTTGGTCCACTGCATTGTTTTACATTACATTAGAGTCTGTTTTTCTTTTACATTAGAGTGTCTGCCAGAATGGCTGTGGAAATAGAAGATGAAAGGTTAACACAAGCATATGGATCTACCATGAAAGCCCTCCAAACACACACACACACACACACACACACACACACACACACACACACACACACACACGTGCATCTGCATGTGCACATGCATCCCCTCATTAAAACTTTGAATGGAAAATCTGGGAGGGAAAGTGTTAATCCGATGTTTAATTACCATCCCCCAACCTCCTGAATTTATTGAAGTAGTTGAGTGTTGGTGTTTTTCATTCAGGAAGGGGGGCGGGGGTGCAGGCCTTTTTCACCACTAGTTGAAATGTTAATTATGACCCTGGCAGGAGAACTGAAACACTGAGACTTGGAGTAGAATGGAAGGGCAAATACAAAGCAGCTGTGGCCTGGGCTGGAGCTGTTACTGGGACCGAGGCTGAGGGCTGAGACTGGAACTCGGCTGGAATGAGACCCGAAGGAGGAGACGACCACATCTAAACTGTAAATGGGATTAGGACTATCCATGTGAAGATAGGGCTGGTATTTAAACTGGGACTGGGATTAAAGTTGAGGATAAAGAGATTAGAGCTAAAGATAAAAGAGGTACTACAACAGGGGCTGAAGCTCGGACTGCAGACCGGGGCTCAGGACAGATATTGGGACTAAACCTAGGTCTAAAACCAGGACTGAGACTAAAGCTGAGAGTCAGCTTGAACCACAAATTGTCTTGGGGTTAAAACTGGGATTGATCCTAAAACTAGGATTTGGATTGGATTCAAACCAAGTTTGGGATTAGGACTAAAACTGGGACTGACTCCAGATGGAACTACTGGTGGAACTAGGCTGGGACTGGTATTAGAACTAATGCTGTGATTGTGACTAAAGGTGACACTTGCACTAAAGCTAAAGTTGGCCCTGAGAGAGAGTGAAATAGAACTGGGAATGGTCCTAAATCTGCATGCACTTTGGACTGAGACTAACGATGGGACTAGGGTTTTAAACTGGGATTGGGTCTCATGCTGGGGTGGGACTGGACAAGGATTGGAGATATACAGTAGGTGGGACCAAAAATGGAACTGTGAATTTGTGGTTGGGCCATCACTAGGTAGGGGACTGATTAGGACTGATGCTCAGACTGGTGCTGGGGGGGTTGGGACGGGAAAACTGGGACTGCAGCCGGAACTGAGATTAAATCTAAAACTGATTTTGGGGCTAAAACTGGGACTGGGATTGGGACAGAGGACTTGGACTGCGACTAAAATTGGGATTGGGATTAATTATTTGATTGTGGCTAAAACTGAGACTAGGGCTCAGACTAAATATGGCACTGGGAGAGGGGCCAACATAGGACTGAGATTAGGGCTAAAACTGGCACTGGGATTGGGCTACATGCAGGACTCTAGTTAAGACCAGAGGATTGGACTGGGGTCCCCATTTTGGGGAGGGATTGTAGATAAAGGTAAGACATTGATTATGGGATTGGGAACAGAAGGGCTCGGAGTTATGGACTGAAGCTGGACAGACAGTCGAGGACATTCTTCTGGATGTCCCCGTTAAGCGCTCCCTATGGAATCTTTTAAATGGACACACTGTGACTGGATGAGAGCAGAGGAAAAAAAAGGAGGGAGGAGGTGAGAGAGGAAGAGACTGAGAGAGGGAGATCATCAATTTAGCCTCTCATAAACACACCAAAATAAAGCATTCACTTGAACAGATGCATATGCTCATGCATAATGCATGAAGTCGCAAAAACGCAAATACACATCACAGCTCTGTGTCATTTCATTTAGGCAGATGATGTAACAAGTAAATAAAAAAATACCCAGTTAGCATCATACCCTGTTCTACTATTGCACTAAACAGTTAAACTGGATTAATATCACACTGTAAATTAACACTATGACATTCTGTATGATGTGTGCTGTATGCATATTGAGAATGCCTTATAGATTCCTAATAGGCTGTTTTCTCTATAATGATGATAATTGAGGTCATTTGTGTGGGTCAGGGAACCTTTATGTGTGCATTTCATCACAGATTTGACTCAATGTAATCCAATACAGCTATACAGCCTTTTAACAGATTATTTTCAAACCCGGGAGATCTCCTGAACCACCACAAGAGGGTTCTTCTCTCACAAAAATCACACAAATGCTTCTCACCTGTAAAACATATTGGTATTTAACCAACGCTTTACACAACCAAACAAGAGACTGGGTTTATTTTAAATATGTTCTTATATCATTTACTGAGTAGAGTCAGTGTGAGAGTGTGTGTGTAATCTGGATGACTGTGGACCTGCATTTGCTTAAACTATTTCACATTGTTTTATTGAAATGTGTTCTCTTGTAGCTCTATATGATCGGGTTTCTCTTACAGCTACAGATTTATTGAGGACGGAGGACAGAATGAGATGTTTTTGTTCCCTAGTTTCTCCATTACTGGGACTTGGGAGTATTACTGGGACTCATTGATTCACCAAACAATGCATAGTCTAATTACAACCGTGTTATTAGACATGGATGTCAAACTCAACGGGGAGGGAAGGAAGTTGGTCCTGGGCCAAGAGAATATTGAGCACCTTATTTGTTTCGCCGCAAAACAACACCCCTCCCACCCCCCCACACACTCCCATGTTAGATGACATATGAGCTCATTTCATTTTAGGTTTAAACAAGGTGTGTTTCTGTAAATGAATGTAAAAGAAATATATATATATATATATATATATATATAAAAATATATATATATATATATATACTTTTGTGCATCATCCTGCAGGCAGAGGACGGTAAGTGGAAAACCAGCGACAGTAATTTGTCCTTTCTTTGTTTCAACCACAAGAAACCAACTTTCCTTTTCTTGCTTGTTTCTTTTATATTTGTTTTTCTTCTTCCTCCTCCTCCTCCTCTTCTTCTTCTTCTTCTCTCTCCTCTCCCCTGCCCACCCCTCCAGCCCCCTGCTCTCTCCCCCCTTCCCTCTTCCTCTTTTTGATGTGTTTGCTTTCACGGCTTCTGAGCGCTCTCTAATTCCATCTGGCCACAACAGAGAAGGCGGCGCGGTGAGAAAAAGCATTTCCATATGTGCAAATTAGGGATCCCCCCCCCCAACCCCACCTCCGTACACACACACAGACACACACAAGCTGCACCTACCCCCTACATACTTACTGCCAAGGCTGCTAATGGTGATCGGGGAGGGGGGGTTGTTGGCCCTCGGTCTGAGTCTGTAAGTTGTCATGACTGTTATGTCTACATCAACAACTATGACCTGGGTGAAATGATGATAATTATTAATATGATGGCAGGCAGACTACTACTATTATTATTATATTATTATTATTATTATTATTATTATTATTATTATTATTATTATTATTATCATTATTATTAATAATAATAATAATATAATTATTATTATTATCATCTTCCAAATTGCTTGTGCTGATAATGACAGTCATCTTAGATTGAAAGAAGTCCACCTGCAGCTTTAGTACCTGTGCTCCGGTTCCATCTGTAATTCCTCTGGTGAATTACAACTTCCCCACTCACAGCGTGCCTCCGAAAAACAAATGTTAGCAGTTCATTTGGTTCGAAGGAAAAGGAGGAATGAGCAGAGCGACACACAATGACAATTAAAGCCATCCATCCTGGCCTCTGCTGAGGAGAGCCCCCACCACCCCCACCCCGCTCTGCGCGGCTTTCATTTGAAGCCTCGACACATTCAACGGTTTGAGATTTCTTGTCTGAAATACCTTTAAAATGAAAAAACACGTTGAAAGTCAATGTATTCATGTGTTTGTTTTCTTGTTTTGTTGCACACAGACAAGATGTCTATTGTCTGTCCATCACCCTCCCCTCACGCTGCACACAAAGAATGCAGCCCCGCTTAATAAAGATGCATGTACAGTACTGCTGTGACTTTTCTCCTGCCTGTATGTCGGTGTCATTCATGCCACAAACCACTCTATTTTGTCTTGGTAAACTGGGATCATTCAATCAATGGCTGTTTGTAAGCAAGTCTAAGACAGCTAACTAGATTGTGACATATTGAGAGATTCCACCTTGTGTGTGAGCGGTCAATACTGCCATTCCTGAGCGGCCGTGCCATTAAAGCCGGGGCCTAATAGCTCGAGGTGACATTGGGATGTCATATTTGTGTGTATGCGTGTGTTGGTGTCTGTGGAGTTTTCACCTGCATAAGTTCAGTGAACAAAGCCGAATGTGTGTCAATTTCTCTGTCTCTGTTTGTCCTTTACACACACACACTGACACATACACACACATTTCCTGCACATACACAAAATGATCATCATGTTCTCGGATGATCTAGCCACTGGCAGCTATTTGGCAGTAGTGGTTTGCCCAAACATTGTAACATTGTAAATAACAGCGTAACTATACAGTATGTGTAGTGGGAAAGGGCAAACCGAACTGATTCCCTCAAAGATGAGGATGAACACAAGCTGACCACAACTGCTGCTCTTTGTGAGGGTCTTGGATCACTTTAACTTCCCCAGAGAGTGTAAAGAAGTAGCAGGTTAAAAAAATAAAGTAAGTACTTTTAAGAAAAGACCCTTTGGCCTGCTGATTCTTTTTCACTTTAGGGACAGACAGGAACCCTGTATTCTGAGAGTGGAAAGTCCGGATTGGAGTATACGGTTTAAGGAGATCAGACAAGTAGGAAGGAGCATGCCCATTTACAGTTTTTATAGGTCTTCAGAAGCACTTTAAAGTCTGATCTGACATGGATTGGGAGCCAGTGCAATGAAGCTAAAACTGGTGTAATATGGCCAAATTTTCTAGTTTTAGTTCAGATTCTTGCTGCAGCGTTCTGAACCGTTTGAAGATTTCTAGTACTAGAATGAGGCAGACCTGAGAGCAAAACATTACAATAATCCAGTCTGGATGATACAAAGGTGTGGATTAGAATCTCTGGATCAGCCATGGTTAAAGAAGACTTGATTTAACGATGTTGCGTAGGTGAAAGAAAGCGATCTTTGTGATGTCTTTAATGTGCTGATCAAAAGAAAGAGTTGGATCGAACATGATGCCAAGATTCATAACTGTTGAACTCTGGGATATCACACAGTTATCTAGAGTTACTGTTGTCTTGGTCAAACTATTGTCCATGTCGAGCAGGGCCAATGACCAGCATCTCAGCAAGAAATTACTTGACATCCAGCTTTTCACCGCAGACAGGTAGGCCTTTAATTTAATTTGTGATCGATCCATATACAGCTGTGTGTCATCAGTGTAACAGGGGAAAATAATTTCATGACTACGTATAACTTGGTCCAGTGGTGCGATGTATAGGGAGAAGAGCAGAGGGCCAAGAACAGAGCCCTGAGGTACGCCATATTTCACCTCAGAGCATATTGATGTTGTATTATTAAAGGAGACACACTGTGTTCTTTCGGATAGATAAGATTGTAATCATGCAAGAGCCAGCCCAAAGACGCCAAATTGTTTTCCAATCAGTTAAGTATAGGTCGAGTATACGTTGATCAATAGTGTCAAGAGCTGCACTGAGATCCAGTAGTAAAAGCACAGAGGTGGAATCTGAACCCATGGTTAGGAGCAGATCATTTACGACTTTAGTAAGCGCAGTTTCGGTGGAGTGGCAGGCCCTGAAAGCAGACTGAAAGGGTTCGAAAAGATTACTATTTAATATATGGTCAGAAAGTTTTTGAGACACCACTCTTTCTAGTACTTTTGACAAGAGTGGAAGGTTAAAGACCGGTTGATAATTATTTAGAGACCTTTGGCCAACGTGTTGTTTTTTTAAGTAGTAGTAGTTTAACAGTGGCTGTCTTAAAGCTAGCGGGAACAATACCAGTCATAAGACACAAGTTGACAATATTCAACATTGCAGGTCCCAGCAATGGCCATAGATCTTTAAAAAGTTTAGCTGGTAAGGGGTCGAGGAGGCAGGTGGTGGGTTTAGAAGCTGAAACCAGCTTAGACAGAGTGTCAAGAGAGACGGTCTCAAAATGTGTAAGGACAGAGACCAACTGGGATTCATCATATGAATATTGCACTGCAGAATTTACAGACATAGCTGGGGACGAGGATTTTACATCTAATCTAATATTTTTTTCTGCAAAAGAAATCTAAAAAAACATGTGCTGTAAAGGACGAGCTGCTTGACTGTTTCTGGGTAAGTTTAGCTACAGCGTAAAAGAGAAATCTAGGACTGTGTTTGCCTGAAGGGACGGGCTGTCAGTGTTGCTGACTTGGCGACTTTCTCGCTAGATTTAGGGACTCCCCCCGCCCCCCCCCCCCCCCCCACACACACACACACACACACACACACACACACACACACACACACACACACACACACAGGCCTGTGCGCCAGGTAGAACCAACTCTCCACCTCTTTGCCAAAGCAAAGCGGCCTAGCAGTGCCAGCACTGGGCTTGGTGCGCAGAGTTCAAACAGCTGGCAGAGATGTTTGGCTACCAGTGGGAACCATCCACTTGACCTCTGCATGTTCAAGCAGAGAAGATCACAAGAAGGAGGCGGTCATCAATTATAAGGCAATGAGGCAGCCGTCATCAGCTCCGAACACGGCATGAGAACCGGCTCGAAGAGGCTTTGTGTGAGCAAAATGTTTGTGCTCATCAATATGCTTGTGTGTGTGAGTGCGTGTGTGTGTGTGTGTGTGTGTGTGTGTGTGTGTGTGTGTGTTACAAGCAGCGCTGCTCAAAGCGAGGACTAAAAAAGCCTCGAGGGGCCAAGGGGAAATCTTGGGCCCCCATGACCCCTCCTGTGGCTGGGGCCCAGCTGTGCTGTACTGGGCATCTGCCAGCTAGAGGACAGATCTGTCCCCAGCCACACATACACACACACACACACACACTGTTAAAAAGACACTCACATAGAGACTAACATGTGCACCCATGTGTCTCACACTCACACAGATCATTTGTGGTGATCTATCTGTTTGTTTGTTTCATGGGGGCATATCCTCTTTGAGCGTGATAGAGGGCAGTTGTGGTCTGAGGAAAATCCTCTCAGTGCATCTCTCTGAAGGAGAAAAATCAAATCAAATCAAATCCTTTGTTTTCCCCAACAACAAACCCAGGAGCCATACTCAACAATCACTCACTCCAGTGGCTCACACAATTGCCAAAGCGATAACATCCTGGGAAAAAAAATAACATAAAATATTTCCCTATAATGTGAGACAACAGCACGAGAGCATTTCAGATGAGGGTGGCGTTGCAAATTTGCACTCTGGTAAAATATGACCCTTTCTTGTGTCGCACAGTAACATTTCTCCATGTTCGGCCATATCCAAGTCCCCCCATAATAACTCCACTTACTGTACATGGCCAAAAGTATATGGAAACCTGAACATTCCACTCATAAGGTATTGTTGAAAATGTCATACCACAACCATGGGCATTAATATATACATATATAATAATATTATTTTGCTATAATAGCCCCAACTCGTCTGGTTTCAGCCTTTTCACCAGGTGTTGAACTTAGCTGCAGCTATTTACTCACATTCAGACACAAGAGCATTAGAGAGGTCCACCACACGAGGTCTGGCTCACAGTCCAGTTCATCCCAAAGGTGTTGGATGGGGTTAAAAGTGAACATACAGTAGGTGCCTTAGCAAATACTGAATGACTATCTGTACTTCACAGTTAGTTTTATTGGCAGATAATGTTATAGTTCAGGCTGTTCTCATACAATGTTCGTAGCTATAGCTACAACGTAGTATAAAGAGCGACAAAGTCTGTGTAGGGAGGAGGTCGTGGTGGATGGGAAACACAGGACTTTCGGCCGGGAGACCAGAAGACAACGTCCACTTATTTGTGACTTAACTTCTGTACTTGAGTAATGCCATTTACGTAGATATTTCAACCCAAAACCACAATCTTTTCCTAAGCCTAACTAAGTACTTTTGTTGCCTAACGCCCTGGCCACACAGGGAAGGCGTCCATGTTGACAAGTTAGAGCAGCCACACTGACCGCGTGAGACATTCGTAGGAAAATGCACAAAATAACAAAATAACTTTTTGTAAGATATACAAATGTGGGGATACGTTGTATATTTAAACTTTTACTAAAAAGAACTACCTTATCTGTGATTGATGCTAAATGTGTCCTAAATGTGTCATTTTGGAAGAATATAAAATTGAAATCAAAAACATACGTACAATTTTTTTGGAAGGAAAGCAGAGGAGTTGGCAGTAATTTGTTAAGTCGACTAAGGGGACAAAGAAAAAGAGACCCAGACAAATAGTACACAGAGGTACATGTGTCCACATACATTTGGCCAAATGGTACTGTACTTTAAGCGTGTGTTAAAAGTGAACATAAAGGGACAACAAAAGGGAATATTCTTCCATCTCCAGTGACTCCATCAGCTGGCTGGAACACCACCTCTCTGCTTAACGTCTGGAGATGCTCGTCTCCTATTGTCTCTGCCGGAACCCTCACATACACACACTCACACATGCATGTGCACACACGAGATCCTCTCTTACCACTAGGCAGTGTCATTTAAATGAGCGGTATAAAGAGTGATGATGGAAATAAATAAAAGGAGTGTGAGACAGAAGGGGAGGGGGAGAGAGGTACCTCTGTCTCTCTTTCTCACACTCTGTGTCTTTGACTCTCTCTCTGGTGTGTTCTCATCCATGCCCATCCCAGCCTCATTTGGAATTTTTCATAACAGTTTAGTTTTATAACGCATGCTTGTATTTACTGTTTAGCTGGGATAGGAAAACCTTATTTTATAGGTGTCCATCAACCAAATTAGCACCAAAAACTGCCATGTTGCCTAAAGTATGTTTTATTTAGTGAATGATCACTTAATATTAGAGCTGTCAATCGATTAAAATATTTAATCACGATTAAATAGGTTTTTATCTTCACTCTAGCTTTAAAACTGAGTCTGACACAACCTAAAAATCACGAGCTGCATTAATGCATTAAAGGAATTAGTGGCATTCAAATAAATTAATTTCAACGTGTTATTATTGTGTTAACTTTGACAGTCCTTCTTAAAGGTCCCATATCGTGCTAATTTTCAGGTTCATACTTGTATGCTGTAATGTTAAAAAAAACAACTTTATTTTCCCCGTACTGTCTGTCTGAATATACCTGTATTCACACTCTGTCTGAAACGCTCCGTTGTCAGTTGATGTTATTTACATACACTGCAACTGGAAATAAACTGGGACACATTTAAAATGTTTATGTTTAAAACTGTGTAATTGTCTAAATATTGTATAGTTGTGACATCACAAATGGACACAAATCCTAACGGCTTGTTTTAAATGCACAACTTCTGAATACGGGCTGTGTGTGTTTTTCTCCATATATTGAGCGTTTTGATAGTTTAACAGTATTTATATAGCACTTAAACCTGCTTTATAATATAAAAGACATGAAAATCTCACTTTTTACAATATGGGACCTTTAATATATAAGAACCGTTGTGTTTTCTTTACCTTAATATGAGCTGTTTATATCTACATAGGGAGTGGTTCCTCTTCCCAGACCTGGCTGCCATGTTACTACAGTAGCCCAGAGCGGATAAAACAAACACTGGCTCTAAATAGGGACATTCACGTTTTTATGCGTTCTTTCATCTGCCACAGTAGTTCTCCTACACACTTGGCACATGGGAGAAGTTTCAGTTGGTTGCGATCTGCAGTCTCACCGCTAAATGCCGCCAAATCCTACACAGTGCACCTTTAAAAGAAAACACGGAAATGTTAAATTTATATAGGGAAAAAGTCCAATACTAGTGCCAATACCTCCAACTATGCCACTCTGTTTACCTAAGTTGTATTTCACATGTAAAAAAAGAAATGTTTCATCAGTATTTCAGAGCGAAAATTACTAGTCTTCATCATGCAGTCCCACCACCTTTCTGAATGTACGTTAACATTTTGCATTTTTTGTGTGTGATTGCTTCAAGTCAGCTGCTGAACCAATCTGACCCAAATACAAATACACTCAAATAGAGCACAATAAATACAGTTCACACACTCATTTGCACCAAACAGGAAGTGACCTCGCTTCACCCTTTTTATTTGAGGACTGCATCTGTAGCCTCTCAGTAACCTTTACTGGTACCAGTAAGTTAGAGGAGGTCTGGGACTTCTGGAAAAATAAAACATAACTGCCTGAAGCAATAAGTGATTTCTGTTGATATGGGATGTTGTGGGCCTTATAATCACTGACTGAGGGTTATAGTTTAGCCTCAATTTTATTTACCACAAGATCCCTGGCAGGGTTCCACCCACACCAACAGTGGACACCGTCCAAATGTGATACTGATGTTGTGCCAAGAGGGAGAGAGAATTAGCATCATCCCTCCGTTCTTGCTCTCTTTGTAAAGTGCCAGGTCTGTTTGTGGGGAAAATAGATGTCGCTGTGTGTGCGTGTGTGTGTGTGTGTCTGCGTGTGTGTGCATGTGTGTGTGAATGGAGCAATGAATTAGCGCTCAGGTGCTCTTAGCCTCCGGCAGCAGGGCTGATTAGAGAAGAGAAGAATAGCAGAGTGGCCTTCAGTGCCTTTCAGGGTGGGTGGCTTGACCCCCCCCCCCCCCCCCGACATCCACTATACATATATACATACACACACATACAGCACCAGTGCTAAAAGGGTACAATGACACGTAAACACACACAGTGTCGCAAACAAGAAGTTCTTTCTGTGTGTGTGTGTGTGTGTGTATAACTTTCGGAGTCACACACACACACACACACACACACACACACACACACAGCGCTTCTCTTTTAGAACATATCTCCCAGTTGTCGCACGAGACGAGCGTTCCCTGTCACCGAGGCTGAAATATTTATAATGAGAGCGATGAGGGGAGGCCCTGAATTATTTAACATGATGGGGGGGGGGGGGGGGGGGGGGGGCAGGATGCCACTAAATAATCTTCACAGTGTGGCATCCCTCTTCACACACACACACACACACACACACACACACTCTAACACTTTTTCTCATGTCCCCACTGTAGCGAGTGGACAGCGATGCAGTCCCCTCACCACCTCACCTCTCGCAGCAGCAACAAAACCATATGTCTCAGTATGTGTGTGTGTGTGTGTGTGCCAGGCTGCATATCCAATGAAACGGCGACACTTACCAGTGTATTTTACATATTCATACACCCCCCTTAGGTATTCAGCTGTCATCAATCCAAATGCACAATAGAAGCCGGATCACGCAAACACACTCAGGTCACACACTTCGAACGCGAGCTACTGCTATTATCACGGCCGTGTTCGCTACAGTTCATACCGGCGCGCTTAACGTCGGCCCGCCGTCTGATTTCCCCCGAGGGTTTACCCACAAAGCTCTCTCTCTCTCTCTCTCTCTCTCTCTCTCTCTCTCAGGTGTTTATTTTGTGTCTTTAAAGCTGCGCTGTGCCAAGTTTTTATGTAAAAATCCAGACATGTTATCAGTGTGAATCACAAAGTGGAGCCACAACAGAGAGGAGAGTCCCATCGCCGCTAATTGAGATGCCTATAGGCTCAAATTCAATTCTGCTACCGGGGGGAAAGTGTGATGAACTGAAAAGTCACCGTTTACAAGTGAAATGGAATATGGCTTTTTACCACATTAGCTAATTGTACACATTCAAACATACACATTGCTTAATACAACCTTTTTGGATTACGACCCTGCAAATGACATCATGGTTGCTTGCAATCCCTTGTCATTCATTATGACCTTATTAATTACTGTCAGCAGGTGAACCAAAGAGTGATTTTTTTTCTCTTCTGTTTCATCTGGAGGATTTTTACAGGCCCGAAGAGGTAAAAATGAAAGAGAAAAGAAAAGAAAAAATATGTGTTTCTCTTTTCTTTATTATCCTTTTAAACATCTTTTCACCACTCAGATTTAACTTGGGACACCAGGTTGGGAACCACTGCCTTAATAACTGTCAAAAAGAAAACAAATCTAAATATGTCGGAGTGTGTTTTACAGGTTCAGGTGTAGATGATTTTATATTTTTTCAATTACCCTCCACCACCCCCTTTCTCGAAAATTGCATGTTTTTTTCGAGGTTACTTCATAGCATAACAGCACATGAAATTAATTTAAACTTAAATTATACCCGATTATTTAATTCAATAACTGAGTGCCTAGATGCTGCAACTTTGAATGGAAGAAACAATCAATATGTTACTCCGAAACCTAATTTATTTTTCTGTGTTTAATCAAAAATGCATGAAAAGTCGACATTATAAGCAAAGCATTTTTCTACTTTTGGACAACTGAAACAATTGGCCCTTACATTATTTTGACCATCACTGAAATTACTTTTTCTTGTGAATTTATAGCTGTTTAAATTCTCACATAAAAAGTGTGAAATTGGAGCAAGTAGTCTCCCTAATTCTGAGGACACTGTTACCCAGATTACCTCTGAGGTGACATCAGTAAATTCAATCAGGACAGGAAGCATTTTGTGATTTAGTCTAAAAAAGATGACTGCAATTTTATTTAAAGAAATGCTCCGTAAAGAAGAACGAACGAGGGGATTTTCTTGTATATGCTCCCTCTATGGTCGCCCCCGCAAGACTACCAGCCACAGATGGACATCGCGGCTCGCCCTCGTCACGTTTTCTCACGTTAAATTGGTCTAGCTGAAGTGTACGCTTGGAGACGACGGGCGAGAGCTCTTTGGGGGATCCTGGACCAGGCGATGAGGCCACCCGGGACTGGTCAGGCCGAGCGGGGAGAGTGAGACGGAGAGAGAAGGAGACAGAGAGAGAGAGAGAGAGAGAGAGAGTGTGTGTATAAGTGTGTGTGTACGTCCTATTATCTGCGTCTCCTCAGCATTTTGTGAAGAAACCAGATGGGGTCCATTCACACCACTCTGAGTTCTGGAGGCTCCCTGCAGCCACTTCTTGTTATCTTTTGTCACCAATCAAGTGCCATTTTCTCCCTCCTCCTCCTCCTCCTCCTCCTCCTCCTCCTCCTCCCTCCGTCTTCCTTTTTCTCTTCCTCCCTCCTCTCTGCCTCCGTTTGGGGCCGCCACTGTGCATAGTTGACTTTTGTCAGTAGAACCCTTTGTAGAATGTCTCACTTATTTGCCAGACCTGTAGGCTGCTAATAATACACATACTGTGGTGGATTATTATTTTTTAATTATGAGGCTTTTTTTTATATATATATATTATGAGCTCATAATTATATGTGGGGCTGTCTTTTCCTGGGTGTAAATATCACCTGTATGTACAATTTCACATGGATGTTGCCTGACAAAGACCTAGATGGATGAATCATTGCCTCATGAAACCGTTCAGAGCTCGCCCCTTTCAATGTGTGGACTATACCTCTGTTGTTCCCACGTTTAACAGTCTTTAAAGCAGCAGTGGGTAGAAATGGAGCAAATATGATTAAAAAAAGTATTTTTTATAAAACTGTCACTATATCCTGACAGTAGTGCATGAGACAGGTAATCATGTGCCTCTGTGTCCTCCGGTGCTCCTAACGGCATCTGCAAAATTTCACAGACCGGAGGGAAAACAACCAATCAGAGCTGATCTGGAGTCCGCCGTCCAGCTGCCGTCTATGAGAGTTACGAGTCAATCACTCACAAACTCCGATCAAATGGTCAAACTAGGCAGCGCTGATCAAATATTAATCAATATTCTGTTACTGTAATGCCTATTTCTCTCCTCAGATGTTCTCAGAATCATCTTGTAGTGTACTGTTTAGCTGTAAAATGCTGTAAAGTTTGTGACATGGCAGCCATTTTGAGATCAGTTGAGGAACTACCAAGCACCGCCCACCAGCCGGAGCACAGCCAATAGGAACGCTCTCTCTCTGAAATGACCTGTTATTGGTCAAAGTCTCCCGTCACGTTCTAGATGTTCTAAAGCCTGAAAACAGAGCCATGAGGAGGAGCAGAAGTCTAGTTTTCTCTCAGAACTCTTGAATTACAATATGCTGAAAAAAATTTTTTTTAACACCAGTAATTTCTGTAACGCATTAACACAATCGATCTTTCGGAGGTTGTAGCGGGCTCAGTTCTACAGCTAGAGTGAAGATACTGGTATCATATGAAACTAGAAAACCTTCGGAGGGCAAACAGCATCATCAAGGACCATCCAGCACACAGAGTGTTCTCCTCGTTACCGTCTGGCAGACGATACAGGAGCACGGCTGCACGCACCAGCACACTTTTACTACTGGGCCATCAGGCTTCTCAACTCATAGACTTCTAACACATACCTGCTGTCTGCACCTCTTACTGCTACATTGAGCCACTTTATGTATATGGTGCTATACTTTTTACTCATTTAGCTATCTATCTTATTCCATTCTCATAACCCATATCTCACTCCTCTTTCTCGTTACATTTGTGCAATACTGTTGGAGATACTGTCACTTACTTTTACATTCAATCCTCATTTTCACATGTATATAGACCTATATTTTTATTATGTTGTCACTTTTTTCCAAGAACTTATTGTCACTTTATCTTATCATTGTCTTTCTATCTTAATAATGTTATTATATTGTATTATTGTCATTTTATCTTATCGTTTATTGCTGAGCTGACCCGTTCTCTCATCCTATACATTTCATTGTACTGTTGACCCTGTTAAACTACATATGACAACAAATAAATAATAATAATACATTTATTTATATAGCACTTCTCAAAACAGATGCTACAAAGTGCTTCACAAGACAATAAAAGCAGATAAATAAAGTAAAATATATGGTAACTGCTAAAACAGAACATCACAGAACATATCAATAATAATAAAAGTGGTAAAATGGTAGGATATGTTGATAAAACAAATATACAGTAAATATACGTAAATGTGTATAAATGTACACATGCGTCCAGAAACAGATGTATACATACATATATTTATACCCAGCCTTATACTTACAGGAATGCTATCCTAAAAAAATGCGTTTTCAAAGGTTTTTTAAAAGTGGATACAGAGTTAGATGATCGTATCTCTATAGGAAGTGCATTCCAGAGTTTGGGAGCCCTGACAACAAAAGTTGCCACGGAGCTGCCAAGTATTACTGAGAAGGTTCTATTGGACAAATAAGATTTAATCTTATTCAAAAAATCAAAAAATCAAAACTGAAACTGAACTGAAAAATGAGCCCGCTACAGCCTCTTAAAGCCCCCCTCCAGTGTATTTTGGCATTTCTATGATATTCCATATTTATTTGAGTCATTTCCTTCATTTTGTGCTCAAAGATAAAAAAAAAAAGAAGGTGGTTGGTGAAATGGGGATATGTCGTATGACTATAGTAGGAGCTGTAGGTCAAAGGTCATCCTCAAAGATAACGCAGGTGCACTCATGCTCGTTGGCGTCTGAGCAGCAAACCGATACATCTGTTTATCTGTCTGTCAGTTTGTCTTTCTAGTTAGTTAGCTGTAGTTAGCTATTTAGCTGTAGTTAGCTAGTTATCTGTAGTTAGCTAGTTATCTGTAGTTAGCTAGTTAGCTGTAGTTAGCTCGCCCAACTTGTTGCATTAGCTAACTGAGGGTTTAATTTTATTTTCAGTTTCCTCCACCTTACTTTAGTGTGTTTATTTTCATCATCATTAGTGTGTGTGGTCTCAACTCAGTGAATTACACAAAATCCCACCAGCAGAATGAACACAACACACTGACTGTCTCTCTCACTCGCTCTCTTCTTTACCGTCTCCTCCTGCTGGAGATAAATTAACGGAAAGCAGAGAAAAGTCCCGTTAGAGAAATAAATGAATCCCAGTGCAGCCCGGTGCGGTGTCGGTGCTGGAGCTGAGGAGAGAGCGGCCGGTGCTGGTGGACGGTGCATCTCCAAAACGTCCCAAAACGGTATATCAAACGGCGGACAACGGCAACATGTCTATCCCTCCTCCGGTGCGATGTGGTTGGCGTGCGGCGGTGCGACTCCTCGGTTCAGCCCAGCAGCAGGCAGACGACCGCCTCGCCAGGAGGAGACGGTGAAGAAGAGAGAGAGTGAGAGAGAGTCGGTGTGGTGCGATAATTCTTGTCTCATTTGTGGTCTGATGAACTTAAATTCATCTAAACTGGTTTCATCTAAAATCGGTTGGAAAACGATGCAATCTGGTTGCCATGGTAATGAATTTTGCGTCACCCCCATTCTCTGGTTGAGAAAGAACGTTAACCAAAAAACAGGAAGTAAAACGGCTTTAAAGACATTAATGTTGGTAGTGATCGCTGATGATCCAACAGGTCTTGGTCACATTTCGTGTGTACAACCGCGTACAACAAACACGCAAAAAGGCAGAGAATTGTCTGAGGGAAGCAGTGGAATGCAGCGATGACGACTGCGCCTCCGCTTTTCAGACAGGTATAAACACCTTTGTCTCTGGAAGGAGTCAGGCGACACGTTGTCCAAACGAGTTTGTTTGAAGCATATTGAATCCTTTAGACACACACAGATAATCATGTCTGACTGGTCCAGGTTACCGCTTCCATTAGTGGAGATGCTAAATGTTTCCCCATCATCAGCATATGAAAGAGGAGAGGAGGGTAACATCTGTGAGTGATACAGAGGACTGGGTTTCCCAGCCATGGATGGGCAGCATTGTATATACAGTACATACTTGTTCTAAGCCACAGCTTCCCCTCAATCCTTTCCCTTTACTTTCTTTTTAACTGTATGCAAAGTGGATGTTGTTCAGTATACTTGATGTATGAAATGTCATTGAGACAGAAACAGAAAAAAGAGTTCAGAGAGTCGTATCCTGGTTTTGATGCTATTCTGAATATCATGTTGACTCGGAGCACAGAAGAACCTGCTTCACCCCGCTGTATACATGATTCTAACATTTCCTATTACTGCCGTTTCTGATCACTATCTGCTGTCTTTTGAAGGCAAGTTTTTGACTTCTCAACTTCCCTGCCAGTTTCTGTCATTTCTCTAATATCCATCTATCAGTTGAGGCTGGACCTACTTTGGTTAATGGCTATGTTTTGGATTTCTCTATCTTATTACGAGTATAATGTGAGATGTAAGCAAGACAAGTGATACAGAGCTCCATTTTACAAGCACCACACTTGGACTTTTCTCTTCACTTCTATATGTAGTTTATCATTACACTACTAGTATTTTTCTGTTATTTCTATGTGGGTAATGCCCCAGATTCACCAGCCAGATAACAGATAGTGAGCTGGGTCAGGTGTTAACATGTCACCATAGGAGTAAATACAATAGGAGCATAATAGGAGTAACTTGAGTAACCCAGCTTTCTCAAAACCGGGATAATACCTGCAGCTCCCTGATATCAGAATATGATATTTACAGGTGCAATACAATACAAAGTCACTGTAATCTTTTACAGTAAAGAGGAGCTATTATGGTGCTTTAATTATACCTCAAAGTAACTACATGTTAATGTTGTGTGTGTTGTGTACATACTGAATATACATGCATGCTTTCAGCCTGATGATGATGTTTTGGAGGAAATGTACAGGCTGCATGGATTATATTCACTGGCAACGCTGTTTCTGGTCCACAAAGTGCTTCAGTCTTGTAGCAGTACAAAGCTTTGACACCAGAGACCAGGGTGTTGTGTCCTGTGTCCCACATGTGGTTAGGTTTAGACAACAACACCACTTTGGGAAGTTAGGGAAAGATCATGGTTTGGTGATAGCGAACGGTAAAGTTGAGGGTAGTAACAATGCAGTTTAACAATGAGCTGAAATTCACCATATAGCTCCGTAAAGAAGGGGTGAGCTGAAGATTCAGCTGATAATTCTCTATGGCATCTTTAACACATAGTTCTCGGTAAATTACTGGGACAACCTTTCAAGCTCGGGCCACACTGTTGTTTTGTATTTCGGCATCCATGTTAAGAGGTTAGAGCAGCCACACTGCCCGCGTGAGCCGGCTGCGTCTCTTCTAGAGATTCGAGGTCTCGCCTATTTTTATCGCGAGCCGCGCGGTTCCCAGCAACAGACTGAGATAAAAAGGTTGTAGTGGTCTCAGTTTTAAAGCTGACCATGCCATACTAGCTTGTGCAAAGGAGGTTAAATAACGCTCCGAACTTGCGCTAAATTTTGGCGAGGAAAAACTGGCATGTCCATTTTCAAAGGGGTCCATTGACCTCTGACCTCCAGATCAGTCAATGGGTTCTATGGGTAACCACGAGTCTCCCCTTTACAGACATGCCCACTTTATGATAATCACATACAGTTTGGGGCAAGTCATAGTCAAGTCAGCACACTGACACACTGACAGCTGTTGTTGCGTGTTGGGCTGCAGTTTGCCATGTTATGATTGGAGCATATTTTTTACGTCATTGTTTTGTGTTGTTAATTGACTTCCAATAATACATATATACATACATTTGCATCAAGCAGCATATTTGTCCACTCCCATGTTGATAAGAGTGTTAAATACTTGATAAACCTCCCTTTAAGGTACATTTTGAACAGATAAAACAAAATGTTTGATTAATTTTCGGTTAATCACGATTAACTATTTGAATCGATTGACAGCCCTATTCACAACACAGCCGTACTGGTATTTTCCCTGAATTGTTACGAGGCCTTGAGTTGGGAAATTGGTGGTACAGATTTCCCTGAATATCGATCCCTATATTATCGATCCCTATATTCTTCAACATTCCAGAGATAGGCTGCATGTGTGAAAGGGACTTATGTTTATCATTAAGAGAGACACCTTTCTCATCACATTTGATACATTGTTTTTACAAAACAATATAGATCACAGCCCCTTTAAGGTTTGGAAAATAAGATGCTGTCATTTCGTATAACGTTGATCAAAAACATAAGCCATAATCGCTGTGATAGAGAGCACAGACTGCAGGGCAGTGGAGATGGTTTTACTAAATGTTCACTGTTACTGAAGAAGAGAGGATTACGAGCCTTTCTTCAGGTTGCTTGATGTGGGAGTCTCAATTTGGCATTAGTAGCCCAGTGCATACAGTTGCAGAGCATACCTATGTAGCCTGGCTAGGCTACGCCAGAAGCTCTGAACGCACACATATGAAGCCTAAACATGAAACCTGATTGTTTGCTGTTAGCACAGAGCTCTGAAATCTCCGAGGAAATGTCTGGATTTGGTGTCTCTATGTTCTCATCACTTCTAATCGCTGGTACTGAGCTGACCAGTTGGACAAATTGATTTATTCTTTAAAGGTCTTCTTATCAGACAGCTTTCAGCAAAAAGTTAAGCGGCCGCCAAGAACAAATTGACAAAGGATCAACATGGCACTTCCAAATGTAGAGCTGAGAAAAATCACACTGAAGACATTTAAATACATGTGATCTGATCGGTGACAGTTTGGAGCAGGTAAACCTTAGTGAAAACAGATTAAAGGTCAGGGAATACTCATAGAGAGGGTAAGAACATGAAAGTGAAATACGTGTATAGTGTCACAAATACACGAGGGGGGGTGGCTGTGGTGATGGGGCTGGTGCGTCCAAGCCTGGCATCCTGTTTCTCCAGCGAGGTGTTAACCGAGTGAGAAACGCGGCGCCCGATAGGACGACTGGCTCGCCTCCACCTCCTCCCACCAATGCCACCCTTTTCTTCATCTGATGTGTCAAAAAAAAAAAAAGAAGTGCGGAGCGGCTAGACGGGGTCACCGGGGAGTACAGACAGACACCGAGGATTCACACACTGCAGGGAACAAACACACTGTGCATTTGTATGCTTGTGTTCATGTACAGATATCCTGATTTTCTGGAAAGATACGGCACTCAATTCTCTTGAGTGAGTGTGTGTGTGTGTGTGTGTGTGTGTGTGTGTGTGTACTCTTGTTTAGACCATTGAAATGAGGACACCTCGGCCGGTGCTCATTTCTGAAAGATTAGCAGTTATGCCTTTCCTCTTAAATTTACCATTAACTACATTTGAAATGATCTAGTCCCAGCACTTCATTGAAGTTATACAATGTCTGTATTAAGAGGGACATTCAATCATCAAGTAGAAATACTCTGGTGTCTTGTGTATACTTTTATAGAAGCCTCTGAAATTCAGGTAGGTAACATAAAATATACAGGCAAAGTGAGAAGAAAGGGTTATGAAAAAAATGTCCGAATTAAGCCTTTATTATATTTGGGTAGGACCTAAAGAATTCTGACAGTAAAGTCCACATTTTGAATTGTTCATTTCAGAGACCATCAAGAGTCGGAAACAGTGTTTTTGTTTTTTTATTGTTAGTTAAAATTGTCATATCAAATTTGGACTTGAAATTCAATTTGTCTCTCCCACCACTCTGACACAAGTCACAGAATTACCATTTTAATCTTTTACTTTTTACATTTCTACTTTATGCTCAGAACTGTTTGGATGTTTTTTCCCTTCATAATTTAGAGGCTAATCTGTGACGTTTTTTTTTTTTTTCTCCTAATAGTCTGTCCTAATAATATTTAACAAATCTTGACTAGTGCTTAAAATTAGAGTGTAACGCACACTGGCTGTGTCACATCATTGTGTCATTTGACAAGCATGAATTAATGCTCGTAGCGCACAACCGACGCACTGCTCAGACAGAAGAAGTAGTCATGGCTACAGCCATGAGGTGTCAAAGCGGAGAGTGATGAAACTGCTGCTTTTCAAATAGGACAGTGGTGTATCTCAATGCATCTAAACCTGGGATGATGGATGGGGTTAAATGGTAAAAGAAAAACCAAGGGCTCAGGTTTATTGACGCACATCACACGCTGCTGGAATGTGTTGCCCTTCCCAATTTGATTTTGATCGAAACATTTTGACCTTATTCTCAGAAATTTGTAGTTTTCAATTCAATTCATGGTTTAGTTATGAAATTCTATTTCATTTTCTTTTTTATCCTATCGATATTGTAGATAATTATCAGAGCTCTTTTTTCATGTTTTCAAGATTGATCAGGAAGGGGTTCACTGTGTGTTCAGACTGCAAATTCTATAGACACAACAAAATTGAATACAAAGTGGGCGCCCAGATAGCTCAGTTGGTAGAGCGGGCGCCCAGATAACAAGACTGAGTCCTAACAACGGTGAATCTGACCTATGGCCATTTCCATCGCCCCCTCTCTCTCTCCCCCTTTCTAGACTGTCCACTGTCCTATCAATAAAGGCTTGAAAAATGCCAAAAACATAATCTAAAAAAAAACAAATATTGAATACAAAGTCAAAAGACGAGAGCAGGCATGAACATGAATAAACACAGACAACTACAGGCTGGCAGTCAAAATCCCAGGAAGAATTGTAAGGCAAGTATATGTGCTGTCTGAACGTATACTTTTAAATTTCTGTCTTTATTCTCAGTTTTGAAAGAAGAAACTCCACATCTAAATCAGATGTCATCAAAATCAGAAAACGTTTCCCTAAATATCCACTCTTTCAAAGCAGCATTCCAACTTTAATTCAAATTTTTTTGTTGTTCTTCGAATTCCAATTTATGGAGATCCCAGTTCAATGTCATAATCTTGACTTTACTCTGTGTTCCCACAGAAGTCTGAGAGTAATCGGAGAACGACCCCAATAACTCTAGAGTAAATTTTGAGTAGAACCTGAAATTACAATAACTTGTGTTGGGTTAAAGCATGCTGGACCTCATAACAATTGAAATGATGGAATAAAATATCTGGTCTGGTAATCTCAGACTAACTTTATCTAACTAATCTAATCAAACTCTAATCTAATCTAAACCTCTGAACTCAATTCAGGGTAAAGTTTAAATTAGGTTGGTGTTGGATTACAAAATTGGGTTTAGGATTAAAGGGGTACTCTGTATGATGTGTGATGTGGCTCTGGAGGAAAGTGAGAAAATAACACTGATGATGTCATAGTGACATCACCAGGGTTATCTCAGTTTGGGCTAGGGGGCTACAGATTTGTAACAGAAAGTCTACATTACATACTGGGGCACGGCTTTTGAAAGATGTAGGCATTTACCAGACAAGGAGGGTCTAACAGAACACGCTTTTCAGTTGCATTATGGGAAGTGTAGGATCTAGTGTTTTTTGAGATTGCTATTGACTCAAAGTCAGGATATCTCAGCCTCTGCTGCTTTGTTTTGCCCATTCCTTTTTGAATATGTCTCTCAGAAATCCCCTAATTTTATTATAGCAGTAAATCGCTGGAGTGGCCCTTTAAGACTATAATCTGTATAATGTTCAAATGTAGAAACTTGGTGAATGAACATGGTGAATGTATGTCAAGTCAAAAACGTTTTCTGTGTGTGTGTTTGCTGGTGATATCCTGTGTGTACTGTACTGCCATCACAGCAGCTCCCTTCCATTCTCTCACTCACTCCACTCTTCTGATTGTCACTGGACACCGGCCTTCACCAAGGGCACCGTGGCAACGAGATCCACGGCCACCGCCCCCCCACCCCCCGGCCCACGGCCCGGAGCCCAGACGAGTGTTCAGGGGCAGAGCTGATCGATAAGGAGAGGCTGAGATATGCCATTACAGGTGAGGCCAGCCCACTGTGCCATCCTAGCCGCTCCTCACCACAGCTCCCTGCCCATTCAGCAATATCTGCACATATTGGGGACGCAGTAAAACGAGATGGGTCATTTATTCTTTCAAGTGTTCCTGAGGTCCTGGGAGGATTTAGGGATCGTTAGGGCATCTATCGTCGGTCTACCACACCCTGCCTTGACATTGTCTGTGGCTTGGTCAAATGAAATTGCATATCAAACTCAATAATCCCAAATTTCTCGCTGCCACTTTACAGCTATGTCCCTATTGGCTCCTAGAAGAAATAATGCTTCACTGTTGAGAAGTGTCAGACTGAAGTTTCCTGGTGGATAAAGAGAAAAAGAAATCTATCATCTTCAGGTCAAGAGAGTTCTTATCACTAAGTTTGTTCTCTCAGTGTCTGTTCTTACCCACTCAAACACCTTCCTTCCCTCTCCATTACCACGCCAAGGCTAAACAGCTAGCATCCTCTCCTTGTCTCCTCTGCTCTCCCCATTCTCCTTCCAGAGGAGCAGCCAAACAAACGGCGGCTGCAGCACCTGTCAAACATCCCCATGTCCTTTCAAGTTTGACTCAGAATAATAACGGTAATGACGGGTGACGTGGGAGTAGGTAGTTATT
Source organism: Sebastes fasciatus (assembly GCF_043250625.1). Taxonomy (NCBI): domain Eukaryota; kingdom Metazoa; phylum Chordata; class Actinopteri; order Perciformes; family Sebastidae; genus Sebastes; species Sebastes fasciatus. The sequence continues at coordinate 31,025,823 of NC_133809.1, forward strand.
GCCGTTAAGGCAAATAATAGCTCTTAATGCCAGCGCTAATGGGAAAAAAATAGATTCCCCTTTTATCCAGAAGAAGGAGAGCAGTTAAGAGCACTTGTGTGGAGTCTCTGTAAAGAGCCCAGACTTGGTGCTGCCCACAGCTAATGGCTGAAGCTTCGCCGTCGACTAAGTGGCATCGCAGAGCCGGGTGAATGTCCGTTTTGTCTACAATTAATGTCAAATTTAGGTGAACAAGTTTCATTAAGCATTTGAAGGGCAGTAAACGAGCTGTGACAAGTGATACTTGCTACATTGTCTTCCTGATATTAGTGAAACGTTCTTATGAAGAGGCAGGGCATCTGTCCAGTATGTGAGGTACAGTAGGTGCTGGGTCCTGAACAGAAACAGAAGCATCAACACTTTTATCCTGATAACTCAAAGGAACTTCCACATGTGACTTTTCTCTCAAAGTAAAATAAAATGTCCTGGAAGATGCCTGGGTTGTAATTATCAAGCATCAGTAGGGAAACGGTCTTAACTGGCCAAAAATTCTAAATGATGCATATTTGGTCCTACCTTTATCAAGCCCCTTATCAGCTTTTTCAACTCAGGAAATGTCTCCTATAAGTGCTGATATTTCAACACAGTCTCACGGCAGTTTGTGAAATAGTCATGAAAATTAATCTATTTGATTCGTGTGCATAGACACAAATTTCCCTTTTTTTCATAACGCTCAACATGACTTTCAACAACGTATTTTTTGTGCTTTTTCCTACAAATGTCCAGCAACACGTGACGCACATGTCAATTTCCGCTCCAGTCATTTTAAAATAAAACTATTTTGTTAGGTTTAGGAAAAGATGTGCCGTATCTTAAGTGTGGAAGTTACGTGACAAATAAAATCAACTTTGACTTCTGGTTTCACACGGGACATGAGCAGCGGTCTCCTGGAACAAAGTCTGGTGTTTTGACCAACCCATCCACACCGACTTCCGCCGCTCTCTGTACTTCCCGGTTCACAATTACGTGGATTACATAAGAATTGATTTTGTGCTGACCATCACGAAAAAAACATGAAATTTGTGTCTATGCACACGAATCAATACATTCAATTTCATGACAATTTCACAGACTGCTGTGTGACTGGGCTGTTCATTTAGGAGGGCTCCAGAGTTGAGGCTGTAAGGAGCTGCAGGAGATGGATGTCAGACAGATTCTGTGGGAAGAGAGATGTTATTTTGCTTATTTTTTTATTCATTTATTTTGTGGCTAATCTTGTGTGGGATGTAAAAAAGAGCACATGCTCTCTATAAAATCTGTGGTCCTTGAAACGGTGATGATTTGGGTGTGTCACAACCTATAATCTTGGCATTAACACATCAAACTTTGATTTTAACTTGCAGAGTTATTCATGTCCATAAACTACATTCATGCAAATGGTAATAAACCTATGTCAGGGTACAATATTTGAGAGATATGTTCATATTGTTGCATTGTATTTCCCAAAACTGGGTGACAGTACAGAAATGCATGTTGGCCACCTCAGCTGTTAAGGACACATAAGTTAACAGGAGGAGTAGCTCAAAGATGAATTGGACAGTGGAATGGATGATTAACTGTTCTCTATGCAGAGGTTTTTACCACATTATTGCTGCCTGTTTGCAACATCTTGCAATATATTCAAGATACAGCACTATATTATTAGCATTGTAAAATGGAATGAGGTTCATGTCTGGTGTTGGAGTTGACTTTTAATTGTATGTACACTTTATTTTTTAAGCCATGCAATTGTCTTGCCAGTGTTTATCTATAGTCTAGTAAGCAATAATCTATGAAATTGGTAAATATCAGTAAGATTCAAGATATGTATTCATTATTATGGCATATATGACTATATGGTTTAGTTACGTATATTATTTGACTACACTTTAAGCCTACGCTGAAAGAAGTGGTAATATTTCCAGTATTTTGAATTTTACTATTGTCGAATTGTCAGAAAACAAAAAAAATTCTACTTTACTTACTCCTATAAGAGCTTTGTTTAAACTTGTGCAAGACACCGTGGCGCGGGCCTCCGTAGATGGCACTACACACATACACTACAAGCATGCGCGTTTATGCTCAGCACGTTGTTCGTTGCAGTATGCTCCAAAACGCCAGGAGGCGTACTAAAATATTCTGTGGATAAGCAAGAAGTCAACGAGTGATACCGGAAAGGAAAGAAGGCTGCCTGGCAACATTAATAATGCAAACAATGCACACTGACGTACTGCCAAACATTGCATTTAAGTGCGTAATTATTACTGTTGCTTACCTCCAAATCAAAAGTACTTCCATTTCTCTCGGTGCTTCCCCTCAGGTCATCACTCTTTACATGAGACCTTTTTTTAGCTTTTACAAACCGATCTCTCAGATTCTTTCACAGCCGGCAGCAGAAAGCCTCTTCTTCACCCAGGGTGCTGCCTGTTTCTTTCCCAGTATTTAATGACGTGACTGTCCATGTGGTCATGTGACTGTCCATGTGGTCATGTGACTGTCCCTGTGGTCTGTCTGTCGAAGGCATCCATGTTGAAATGAAACGCGTAGCACGCGCAGTCGGCGCACTGTTACAAAAATTCAGAGGTGCACGACAGAGCACCGCGGCAACTTGCGGAGCTGTCGCACACCATGTGAATGCGCACCTCGCGCCGGCTTCGCTATGGTGAGCATAAACCAAGTTTAATCCTTCTCCTTGCTGAAAGTCAGTGTAGGACTCTCTGTCAATAAGTCAAGTTCTTTACTTACCTCGCTGAAGTTGAGACTGGTTTTAGTCCTAGTCTGACTTTTACCGTGATTCCTAGAAGGGATTCTGAGACGCTTGATAAATACAGGCCCTGGTCTCAGAAACGTACTGTTATTACATATTATAAACATATGCAGACAATATGCATTTTTGCAGTTTTAAAAACCTAAACATTGAATATATGTCTGTTTATCTTGTGTGTCACTTCCAATGTCAGCAGTTTTTTTTTTCTTCTCAAAATGTCTTTGTGTACTGGCTGGCTGCTCTTGCAAAGCCTGCCTCCTCTTGTCCTTGGCTGGCTGGTAACAGAGGACATGTGGCAGACCAGGTCAGCTTTCAGGGGCTAGTGGCTGGAACTTGAACTTCTAACATTCTTTAGTCGCAGGAGAGCCCCTCAGGGAGGCTCATATCTAAAGGGGGCTCCTTTTACTCTTTCTTCCCCTTTCACTAAAGGGGGGAGGGGGGGATCTCTGTACTCCTCCCGAGGAGGGGGGTGAAGGATGGGTCACCGAGCAGTGGCGAGCTGAGGTCTGGTCAATGTGATCTACAGCAGTGTAAATGATGGCATATCCATATAGATAGAGACATGCAGAGTGCAAAATGCTACATGGCAATCAATACTGAAGAGATGGGCCAAGGTCAGACATGCTGATGTACTACTGTCTGTCCTTTTGTTGTTAACCCATCCATCACACTGCAAACAAACAAAACGATTTCACTGTAGACAATGTGAGGAGTTATGTTCATATACACAATTCTGCAAGACTGTTGGCCTCCACCCACACCTCCCTCACTTGCTTTGTTAGATAGGGAGGAGGAGGATAAGGGCTAAATGAATAAATCAGACCACATTCTTTGGAAATGTGAACACAGTGTTTCTAACTGATATCTAAACACACACCTCTCACTAAGAGGTCTGCTAGTTACCCACAAGAATGGTAAAGTGCGGTTTTATATGATGATAGCTAGTCACTCCAAATCACATTTTTTAATGGACAAGATTGATGGGCAGAAAAGAAATGTAATTTTGATGCAAAAGTTGCAGATTGCAACCAACTGAAACTTCTCCAGTGTGCCATGTGTGTAGAAGAACTACGGTGGCCGATGCAAAATCGTGAAAACATGAATGGTCCTTTCTAGAGCCAGTGTTTGGTTTGTCCCTGCACGCTCATATGACATATCGGGTTCTGCCAGCTTCCTGCTAGCTGTATGCAGCTGTAATAATGGATATTATTGGCTGTAAATCATCCCTTTTATTATCTTTTAAGACACCCATGGGCTGTATACTGTAAGCCTGTACCGTGGTGGATGTACTAACGTCTCTGTTCCCAAACAACCGGCTATCGGCCAGTAGCTAGTAGTGCTAGTAGCATGACATCAACAGGATTGAAGGTTGTAGATTATTTACTAACACGCAGGGCAAAAGACCAGGACACAACCTCTTCTACATCCATGGTCTGTGGTCTGTTGGAACCTCTTCTACATCCATGGTCTGTGGTCTACAGGACCCTCTTCTACATCCATGGTCTGTGGTCTATTGGAACCTCTTCTACATCCATGGTCTGTGCTCTGTTGGACCCTCTTCTACATCCATGGTCTGTGGTCTATTGGAACCTCTTCTACATCCATGGTCTGTGCTCTGTTGGAACCTCTTCTACATCCATGGTCTGTGGTCTATTGTACTCTCTTCTACATCCATGGTCTGTGGTCTATTGGACCCTCTTCTACATCCATGGTCTGTGGTCTACTGGACCCTCTTCTACATCCATGATCTGTGGTCTATTGGACCCTCTTTTACATCCATAGACTGAGGTCTATTGGACCCTCTTCTTCATCCATGGTCTGTGGTCTATTGGACCCTCTTCTACATCCATGGTCTGTGGTCTACTGGACCCTCCTCTACATCCATGGTCTGTGGTCTACTGGACCCTCTTCTACATCCATGGTCTGTGGTCTATTGGACCCTCTTCTACATCAATGGCCTGTGGTCTGTTGGACCCTCTTTTACATCCATGGTCTGTGGTCTACTGGACCCTCTTCTACATGGTCTGTGGTCTGTTGGACCCTCTTTTACATCCATGGTCTGTGGTCTATTGGACCCTCTTCTACATCCATGGTCTGTGGTCTATTGGACCCTCTTCTACATCCATGGTTCTTGGTCTATTGGACTCCATTTTGGATCCTTGACATGAAAACATTGGATTGCTCTCAAAATCTGTGAGCTGGATTTTTCTAACTTCCATTTATGTCCATCGCTGACTTTATGCTCCACTGGGAAGCAGCTGGGCAAAAAACTTTAATAAATAAAGAAGTAAGTAAGTAAATAGTTATACTAGTATGCATATTTATAAGATTTGTATCATTCAACACAGGCCATTTCAGTAGAGACATTAAAATGATGACAATAGAATACAAATAATTTTGTTTTACTTTTGTACGGCACTTTGTAGGTGGACGTTTAACTGTCATCATTGTGGTAGTCGACTCGATTACAATCCAAAATGAGGGAGGCGTAGCTCGCTGCTGGGTGCTGGGGTTGTAATGGAATGTATAATTGACTTTCACTTCTTAGCAATATACGTTCTTTGCCTCCGTCTCACTCCCCGCAGTTAGGAGACTACTTCACTGGGAAGAGAGCATGCACCAGCTCCGGCGGGGACGGACCTTCAGTTAGCGAAGCTGTAGCAACTTGAATTCAGCCAGCGCAAACCCCAACGCCAGGGGTCACAGAGGGCTGGTGGCCAGCTGCTGCTGGATCTAATCTGTGTAACGGCAGTAACAGAAAGTTTGCTGATCTGGCGGGGACTCAGGATGGTGCGGGATCAGCAGCAGCTTTCTGTGGCTACCTTTTCGAGTTGCTACAGCCAAGGCGAGGAGTGAGGCGGAGGGACTGCAGGGTGCGCTAGCTACTAAATCTGGTCTTATTTGTCTTGGGATGGACTGGCCATCTGGCATACCTGGCACATTCCCGGTGGGCCAACATGCCTTTTGGGCCAACGCAACTGTCTTTTTTTTGTCCAACTGGCCCATAAAACAGGTAGATCAGCCCTTTGTTTTTTTTTCTAAATTGACACTGGGCTGATGATGATTGAGATCTGTCTGTATCAGCCCCCGCCTCCACAAGAGTTTTTTTTTTTTTTTCTGTCGACAGAAATCCTTCATTTGTTAAAACAAGGCTTTTATTCTGAAATATTTACAGTACAGTGTTGTAGGAAATGCAGTGTCTTGAACGGCTCCATGAATGAACAAAGTACCGGGTTTTAATTGTGGATTATTACTATTATTTACCAATGGCCACATGCTTCTTAACCTATTTATATCTAAAATAAATATAAATTAAATTTTTAATGAAATGAAATGACCATTATGAAAGGCAAACTCTACGTAGAAAGACAGAGCTGGCAGCAGCAGCAGAAACGCTGACGACACACGCGTGAGATACGCAGCAATTCAGCGAGGCTGCCAACATGCGTAGCTGAAGTTCCCTGTGTGGCCCGAGCTTCACTTATTACACAGCTTCAGTGTTTTTAGGGAGTGGCACGGTTGGTATACATAGGGGAGCGTGAAGATAGGTGGTGTGTGTGGGCCAATCTGCCGAAATGGCCAAGAAGTACAGATCTTGCAAAAGTACATCCTTTTTTTCAACAATGGATTTTTTTCTCCTCAAAACATACAAAATGTACATTAAATGAACAGTATTGTTATAATTTTTCATTGCACCCTGTGTGTTTGTAAATTCTCCTTTTACAGACATGTTTTCTTTAACAGCATTTTGAGCGATTTTAGCAATAGTGTTTTTTTTATAGTATTAATACAGAAACATTGCACATTACCTCTCTGAACTCACTAAATACTGTTGCTCTCCACATTTTGACCCCCATCACCTCTGTTCCTCAGTCAGTAGTTGTGACCATTGTTCTTGCTTGAACCCTTCCATAAAGTCACTCCCAAACAGAGAGCATCTCTCTGAGGCCCCGAAGAGCTCTCTTTACTTCCACACCACTATCACAATTTCACATCTGTCCTCCTCTCCCTCATCATCATTTACATTTCAAATCTGCATTTTTCATATAGATCCCACCTTACTCTAATTTTAATATCACTGTTATTTCCCATGACACCTTTTGTTTTATTATACATTATGAATTTTTCCCTCTCTCTGTCTCCCTCTCCTCTCCCTCTCCCTTTCCTCTTCTAATCCCTGTGCCCACACCGCGCTTATGAGCTGAAATATTTTATCAGGAACCCTCAGTCAAACTTATCATTTTAATCTTATTTCAATAAAAAAAATAATCTCTCTTCTTGGCTGTTTGACAGCAGTTAATGGTTTTTCGTTATCGTAAAGGAAACTTTGAGGAGTGAGATAGACTGCCAAAAAAATGCAAAAAAGCCCTTGTATATTCCTCCCCAGATGATTCATAAAGCATGCACTAAGAACAGGTAACATATGAGGCGAGAGGACAAAAGCCTGCCAAGTAGATTCATGCATGCTTGCAGATTTACATATTCCTGCAGCCTTTGAAGCTCATCAGTACGGCTGTTTTGGAAGCCTGTATTGTGATGCATTGTTTGTTCTTGGCATTCACACGTACTCACAGCACAGCTACCGCTCTCAGTACTATTGCACATGTCAGTTTATGTCCTCTACCTCAATCAAAATGCCATGAACTTATTTTGAGAGCCATGCCAGGTAAACACGCCCACATGACACATGGATTTCCCTCCATCTCAACAGCAGAGTGGGCTGCTTTTTTTCTTTGAGTATGTTCTCTGTCTTAAAGAATAGCTTCACATTTGTTTCAAATACTCATGTACATGTGCACATTGTGGCCGTTATTGTTTGCTGTAGTCATTCCCGCTGTCTATACTGGCCACAAAGAGACCCCTTCACTAACCATTAATGTGTCAAATAATAAAGTGCCCCTCGGCATCGCAAACCGACACCCTTTAGCAACAGTACAAATTAGGCTTTCAACGAACTCCAATGTAAACCCACCTGCGATGTTATTCGACGGTTGGAGCAAGTGACGTAGTATTAACACTCGGGCCAGACAGAGCACGTCAGCAGTGTGTGACGGCTGCCTCGCTGAACTTCTGCGTGTCCCACGCGTGTGTCGTCCACACTGCTGGGCTGCTGGGCTGCTGCTGCGAGGAAGCTGCTGCCAGCCCTTTCTTTCTACGTAGAGTTTGCCTTTCATTATGGTCATCTCATTTCATGTCATTTATATTTATTTTAGACAGAAAAAGGTTAAAAAAAGGTTGTGCTCATTTGTAAACCTTAGTAATAATCCACAAATTAAATCTTGTACTTTATTCATTCATGGAGCCCTGCAAGACACTGCATACATCCACAGAAAAAAATGCTTGAGGGCTTTTATTTTGAAATGAAAGCAGAAAGTTTTGATTTAAAAATAAATCTTTACTTTTTTTCATGTCCGTGACGTACAGGTACAGACATTGAAACTGTAGTAATGCTGCTGGTATGATGTCAATATACTATCAAACGATCATTTTCACTGTCTGTTGTTGCTCTGAACCGCACGCAGCTCGCGGTAAAAATAGGCGAGACCTCGAATATCTAGAAGAGACGCAGCTGAGACGCACCCGAGCCGCGCTCCTGACATGCGCTGCTGACGCGCCGTCCCTGGTCCGTCCAAAAGCGACGCAAGAGGGGTACCCCGTGCATCGGTCTCCGATGCTGAGGGGGCACTGCCCAAGCGGCGATATTTGACGAGTTGTGAGTGAGAAGGCGTTGGATTCCAATGTAAGAAATGGGGAAAACATCCTCATTTTTACACCACCAGGAGTTTAGCACCCCCCACAGCTGCCGCAACGGTCTGCTAGACAGTTATATGTAATTTCATTGCTTGTGTTCACAAGCACATCAATAATGCATTTGTTTGATGAAGTTACAATGGAAAATTAATAAAATGTTACAGATCATAGAGCAGGATTGAAAACCTCTTCGATGTTCCGTGCCAATGGTCAATGTTTATATTTTTTTATAATTGATTTATGTACTGCTGCTGCATGTCTCCCGTCCAAACCAACCAATTTGCTTTAACTTGCTAAAATACAACTACACTAATATATAACCTGTAGCCTACTATATTGCAGGCTTCGGGTCAAAATATGTCATGTACGACATTCTTAATATCTGTCAGACGCTGCTTTTAGCTGAGAAGCTAACCATTGTGCCATTTCAATGAGATTGTATCCCAAAACTGCATTGTGAATTTGATTCATGGGGAAACATATTTTCTCATAGATTATATTTGCTTTTGACGTATCACAATTACGTTTGTAATGATTGTCCGAAGTTAGCATAGGGAGGAGGTCGGGGTGGTGGATGGGTCGATCAAACTTTCACTGTTCGTGTCCCATGTGAAACGAAAAGTCAACGTTTTTTTACTAAACCTAACCAAGTAGTTTTGTTTTGTTTTGTTCTAATTTACAACGTTAATCACATGTTTAAAACTGTTTAATAAGTGAGAAAATCCTTTACTATACCATACCGGGCACTCTCCACACCTGAGATTCTGTCCGTGAAAATCACAAACAGAATTGGTGACAAGGCACAGCCCTGGCGGAGGCCAACGCCCGCTGAGAATGCACTTGGCGTTCCTATCGTGTCAGTAATGTCTGACCTTAAGCAAATGCAGGATTATTGCAAACAAGCCGAGAAATCTGGAAAGAAAAACACGGCACTTTCTCACCAGATTACTTTTCCCATGATCTTCCAGACACTACATATGTAGAACAGCAAATGGAACAGCTCTTTGGTTGAATCACTACTGTGCAATTCAAATCAGTGATAGAGAGAAGAAAAACACGTTCATTGATACAAAAGTGTCACAGTTTATCACTTTACAGCTTTGTCACTTGTTCATACACCTCAGGGAAGCTGCAGCTTAGAGAGGCAGAGGAAGAGAGGAGAGGAGGAGGAGGAGGAGGAGGAGGAGGAGGAGGAGGAGGAGGAGGAGGACAGGGGATGCCCTCAACCCAACCTCCTCCTCCTGTTTCTCCTTCACTGCAGCGTCCATCCCTGTCGCCGTCGTCCCTGTCCACCTCCTGGCTGCCTATTACAGGCACAGGGGGCACATTCCCTGACAGATAATTTGTTAAGTAAATGAAACAGATGTCTTGTTGTGAGTTGTTTTTCTTGTTCCTTTCTCTTTTTTTATTTTTTTTCAGGGTGGGGGTTTGCTGGAGTGGATGGGTTTGGGTGGCACTAGGGATGTCCAGGGGGTCACATTGAATCCGCCCCAGGGGTGGTTGGAAGGAAGAGGAATAACAAGGCCCTGGCAGAGCGCCTGGGGACACACAAACATCATTCACATCTCCCCATAATCATCAAGGCCATGCTAGGATGCCTTCTTAATTTACATAATACCGTCCCGACGCTTTTACTCTTGCTATCCATCACGGCCGGGATGAGGGGATGAGGCCCTCTTCTCCTCTGTTCTCCTTCTCCCTCCGTCTCTCTTTCTCCCTCTGATTGTGTCTTGTGTTTATCTGCCCAAGCACAAAAGATTGATTCCCCACTGTTTCTCCCCCTTATGTTCAGCAGATATGAATTTTCACGGGATGATGAAGCACCGAGTCAGCTAATAATAAACAGAAAACACATATTCAAAAACAGAGGGAAGAAAGGGAGAGAGGAGGGGAGGCGTCTGTCTGTGTTTGGCTGATGAGGAGAGATGGATGTTGCGGGGTAAGAGACTCAGGAAGGTACTCTCAAGAAAGTTGAATTAAAAATACTGTTCTTTTTTTTTTCTCCCCGCCACTCCTTTAAAATGTCATTGTTTCACGGAGAGAGGAGGGGTGGAGGAAATATGACAGAGAGGAGACGGCGGAGACACACAGTGCTGTTCGTTTCATTGTTGTTAATCCTGCGGAGCCAGAAAAAGCAAACAGATCTGCACCAGGTCAGTGATGTCGTGGAGGATTACAATGATAATGCAAATCTGGTGCTATGATAGATGAATTAAGTATTCATGTTAGATTGAAATAGTGGCAGGCACCCACTTGGTTTGAATTAAAAGTAGGATCAACTATGAGCCGCATGATGACAGCTGAGCACACTTCATCTGCTGAAGAAGATCATGAGATGCAGTTGAAAGGTCTGAAAGAAAAGCTTGAAAGACTTTTTGTGAAACAATGTTTCCATGGTCAAGAATGAACTTTCATGCACAGTCGACTCGTCACATACAGCTGCTTCGTCACGGCCCTCGGCGTCACTATTTTTTGGCATCAAAACCACGATACACAAATCGGGGAAATACCGGAAGTAATAAGTTGCCATTACTGCGGAGGCGTCTCCCATCTTCCTGTGAAAACAGAAGTTTATTTTGAAAGGACGCTATGCATGTGACGAGTGTATATTGACACGGTCAACGGTCTGTTATACAGAAATTACAGAACGTCGTGATTGACCAATTAGAATCGAGTATTCAACACAGCCGTGTGATAATGCAGCTTTAAAGATCTTTTAAAATGTCTTCGACCCAAATGATGAAAGAGCACTTTTAGTTTAAAGGTCCCATATCGTGCTCATTTTCTGTATGCTGATGTTATTTACATCCACTGCAACGGGAAATAAACTGGGACACATTTAGAATGTTTATGTTTAAAACCGTGTAATAGTCTAAATATCGTATATTTGTGACATCACAAATGGACAGAAATCCTAACGGCTTGTTTCAAACGCATAATTTCGGGCTGTGTGTATTTCTCCATATATTGAGTGTTTTGATAGTTTAACAGTATTTATATCACACTTAAACCTGCTTTATAATATAAAAGACATGAAAATCTCACTTTTTAAAATATGGGACCTTTAAGATGGCTTGCCACAGTGTTCTGTTAGAGTGGAAAAATTGGATTCTATTAATACCGTGGTGAAAAGAAATGATCTCTCTGGATCTGGTGAACGCAAATCTGCATCATATTGTTTTTGAGGCATGTGTTTTACGTATTATTATTATTATTATTATGAAACAAATTTCACATGTGCCTTCATTTGGTCCATTATACATCTGTCCTGTAATCTGTCGTTCTTCTGCAAATGCAGATATTTCATGCCAAGGTGATTTTTTTATTTTTAAACATCTTAAAAAGCCCAAATGTTTAGTCCTGGATGGATGAGACTGTGTCATTGACAATGCTGCAGAATTTGAAATTTAAAATCTCAATATCCAGCAGCGGAGGCCTTTAGCTTGTGTGGTGTTAAATCAGAGTGGTGTCGGGGAGCTATGTGCTGCGTCTATGAGCGCACAGGGCCATGTCTGGTTCACAGAGGACATTACCATAAGTACCATTACTGTCAGAAAGCATGAGATCAGTATCAGTGAAATATACTACTGCCGCTGCTACGGCATCTGCCTTGACTTACAACACCCCTGCCCTAATACTGACATTTCTAGCACCGACACACACAATGCAGTTTGCTACCAGAAGTAATGTGGCAATATGTTGAATGCCATGGCATGTTGTCAATTCAGTCACAACCAATAGGAAAGAATGAGGAAAATCAATGCTGGGATTTGATGCCAGTCTGCTTTACATGAATCACACTTAACCATTTCAGTAAGACATTGTCCTCAGAATCTCAAGAATGAAATGTTCAGACGAAGTCTGTGATATGTGTAAATAATAAAATAATCATTTAAAGGGGACATATCATGCTCATTTTCAGGTTCATACTTGTATTTTGGGTTTCTACTAGAACTTGTTTACATGCTTTAATGTTCAAACAAAACATTATTTTTCTCATGCTGTCTGCTTGAATAAACCTGTATTCACCCTCTGTCTGAAACGCTCCGTTTTAGCACATTTCAACGGAATGGCAACGGAATTGCGTTGCTAGGAAACAGCTTGGGCCCATGTTTACTTCCTATCAGCTGATGTCATTCACTAAAACACATACACTAAAACAGGAAATAAACTTGGACACATTTAGAATGTTTACATTTAAAACTGTGAAATTGTCTAAATATAAAGAAATCCTAACGGCTTGTTTCAAACGCACAATTTCTGAATACGGGCTGTGTCAATTTATCTGTCGATTGAGCGTTTTGATACTTTCACAGTATGTTTTTATAGCACTTAAACCTGCTTTATAATATAAAAGACATGGAAATCTCACTTTTTACAATATGGAACCTTTAACCAATAATGGTTGAAAATTATGTAAAATTGCATAGTTTTAAGTCAAAAACCTTCAAATTTTCTTGAGGGAGGTCCCCAAACCCAATATCTCCTATAGTATCTTTTATTCGCTATATAAATTCAGAATGTATTTATAATATGTAACACTGGACAACACTTGGCAAGAATTTGGCGATACGATATGTATCATGATACTGGGTTAGCGATTCACTATGTATAGATACATATATATATATATATATCATTTTTTATATATATAACCTATGGGGCTCAGCTTTACAGTGATACCCAGTTTATGCAATTCCAAGACTGTTTAGGTATGTATGCAGAAATATACAAATACAGTGTCAGTGTGCTGACTTGACTATGACTTCTCCCAAACTGCATGTGATTATCATAAAGTGGGCATGTCTTTAAAGGGGAGACTCATGGGTACCCATAGAACCCATTTACATTCACATATCTTGAGGTCAGAGGTCAAGGGACCCCTTTGAAAATGGCCATGTCAGTTTTCCGGGAACCATCACCTTAACATGGTGGAGAGGTTTGTGTGTCCCTATGACCCTGAGGGCTGTGTTGTCTGGAGCCTCGTGCTCCTGGTAGGGTCTCCCATGGCAAATTGGTCTTAGGTGAGGGGCCGGACTAAGAATGGTTCACAAAAACCCCAATGACGACACGAGGCAGAGGAGGAGTTACCCGGCCCGGAGGAAGCCCGGGGCCCACGTCTGGAGCCAGGCCCAGACGAAGGGCCCGTCAACGAGCGTCTGGTGGCCGGGCTTGCCACGGAGCCCGGCCGGGGATACCCCGAAGAAGGAACGTGGCACCCCCCTCCTCTCCATCCTGTGGGCTCACCACCTGCGGGAAGAACCGCTTGGGTCGGGTGCGCTGCCACACGGGTGGCAGTGAAGGCCAGGGACCTCGACGGACTGGACCCGGGCGGCAGAGGCTGGCTCTGGGGACGTGGAACGTCACCTCTCTGTGGGGGAAGGAGCCGGAGCTTGTGCGGGAGGTGGAGCGCTATCAGTTGGATCTGGTAGGGCTTACCTCTACGCACAGCCTCGGTTCTGGAACCGTACTCTTGGATAGGGGTTGGACTCTATTCTTCTCTGGAGTTGCCCATGGTGTGAGGCGCCGGGCGGGTGTGGGGATACTCACAAATCCCCGGCTGAGTGCCGCTATGTTGGAGTTTACCCCGGTGGACGAGAGGGTCGCCTCCCTACGCCTTCGGGTTATGGGGGGGAAAACTCTGACTGTTGTTTGTGCGTATGCACCAAACAGCAGTTCGGAGTATTCGGCCTTCTTGGAGACCCTGAATGGAGTCCTGTATGGGGCTCCAGTAGGGGACTCCATAGTACTCCTGGGAGACTTCAACGCGCACGTGGGCAACGATGGAGACACCTGGAGTGGCGTGATTGGGAGGAACGGCCTCCCTGATCTAAACCCGAGTGGTCGTTTGTTGTTGGACTTCTGTGCTAGTCATGGATTGTCCATAACGAACACCATGTTCGAACATAAGGATGCTCATAAGTGTACGTGGTACCAGAGCACCCTAGGCCGAAGGTCGATGATCGATTTTGTAATCGTATCATCTGATCTGAGGCCGCATGTTTTGGACACTCGGGTGAAGAGAGGGGCGGAGCTGTCAACTGATCACCATCTGGTGGTGAGTTGGGTCAGAGGGTGGGGGAAGACTCTGGACAGACCTGGTAAGCCCAAACGCGTAGTGAGGGTGAACTGGGAACGTCTGGAGGAGGCCCCTGTCCGAGAGATCTTCAACTCACACCTCCGGCGGAGCTTTTCTGGCATCCCTGTGGAGGTTGGGGGCATTGAACCCGAGTGGACGATGTTCAAAGCTTCCATTGCTGAAGCTGCGGCGGTGAGCTGTGGTTTTAAGGTCTTAGGTGCCTCAAGGGGCGGCAACCCTCGAACACCGTGGTGGACACCGGTGGTCAGGGAAGCCGTCCGACTGAAGAAGGAGGCCTTCCGGGATATGTTATCTCGGAGGTCTCCGGAGGCAGTTGCAGGGTACCGACGGGCCCGAAGAGCAGCAGTCACTGCCGTGACGGAGGCAAAGCAGCGGGTGTGGGAGGAGTTCGGAGCAGCCATGGAGAAGGACTTTCGGTCGGCACCAAAGTGCTTCTGGAAAACCATCCGGCACCTTAGGAGGGGGAAACGGGGAACCATCCAAGCTGTGTACAGTAAGGATGGGACACTGTTGACCTCAACTGAGGAGGTAATCGGGCGGTGGAAGGAGCACTTTGAGGAACTTCTGAATCCGACCAATACGCCCTCTATGGTAGAGGCAGAGTTGGAAGCTGATGGGGGACCATCATCAATTACCCTGGTGGAAGTCACTGAGGTAGTCAAACAACTCCACAGTGGCAAAGCCCCGGGGGTTGATGAGATCCGCCCAGAAATGCTGAAGGCTCTGGGTGGAGAGGGGCTGTCTTGGATGACACGTCTCTTCAACACCGCGTGGAAGTCGGTGACAGTGCCTAAGGAGTGGCAGACCGGGGTGGTGGTTCCCCTTTCAAAAAGGGGGACCAGAGAGTGTGTGCCAATTACAGGGGTATCACACTGCTCAGCCTCCCTGGTAAAGTCTACTCCAAGGTGCTGGAAAGGAGGGTTCGGCCGATAGTCGAACCTCAGATCGAAGAGGAACAATGCGGATTCCGTCCTGGCCGTGGAACAACGGACCAGCTCTTCACTCTCGCAAGGATCCTGGAGGGGGCCTGGGAGTATGCCCATCCAGTCTACATGTGTTTTGTGGACTTGGAGAAGACATATGATCGGGTCCCCCGGGAGATACTGTGGGGGGTGCTGCGGGAGTATGGGGTGAGGGGGGCACTTCTCAGGGCCATCCAATCCCTGTACGCCCAAAGCGAGAGCTGTGTTCGGATCCTCGGCAATAAGTCGGACTCGTTTCCGGTGGGGGTTGGCCTCCGCCAGGGCTGCGCTTTGTCACCAATCCTGTTCGTGATATTCATGGACAGGATATCGAGGCGTAGTCGGGTGGAGGAGGGTTTGCAGATCGGTGTGCTGAGGATCTCATCGCTGCTTTTTGCAGATGATGTGGTCCTGTTGGCATCATCGGTCTGCGACCTCCAGCACTCACTGGATCGGTTCGCAGCCGAGTGTGACGCAGTCGGGATGAGAATCAGCACCTCTAAATCTGAGGCCATGGTTCTCAGCAGGAAACCGGTGGATTGCCTACTCCGGGTAGGGAATGAGTCCTTACCCCAAGTGAAGGAGTTTAAGTATCTCGGGGTCTTGTTCGCGAGTGAGGGGACGATGGAACGGAGAATCGGAGCAGCAGGGGCGGTATTGCATTCGCTTTACCGCACCGTTGTGACGAAAAGAGAGCTGAGCCGGAAGGCAAAGCTCTCGATCTACCGTTCAATCTTCGTTCCTACTCTCACCTATGGTCATGAGGGTTGGGTCATGACCGAAAGAACGAGGTCGCGGGTGCAAGCGGCCGAAATGGGTTTCCTCAGGAGGGTGGCTGGCGTCTCCCTTAGAGATAGGGTAAGAAGCTCAGTCATCCGTGAGGGACTCGGAGTAGAGTCCTTGCTCCTTTGCGTCGAAAGGAGCCAGTTGAGGTGGTTCGGGCATCTAGCACGGATGCCTCCTGGGCGCCTCCCTTGGGAGGTGTTCCAGGCACGACCAGCTGGGAGGAGACCACGGGGAAGACCCAGGACTAGGTGGAGAGATTATATCTCTACTCTGGCCTGGGAATGCCTCGGGATCCCCCAGTCAGAGCTGGTTAATGTGGCCCGGGAAAGGGAAGTTTGGGGTCCCCTGCTGGAGCTGTTTACCCCCGCGACCCGATCCCGGATAAGCGGTTGAAGATGGATGGATGGATGGATATCGCAAAACATAATATACCGATACTCATGTGTATCGATATTTTCTTATACCTCGCATTAACACAATGAGTAAATATACAGTATAAACATACCACCTTAACCCTGTAATGTACCAGTGTGAATATTATTGGAGTATTATAGGCCTACTATAGAAGATGCATAGCCCAAGAAATAGTAATAAAATCACAACTGGTTATGACTGACACAGTTTAACATGCTTAAAGAAATAATACATAAATATAAGTCGAAAGAGATTGCTGATACCGGCCGATACACACGCCATCAAGTGAATAAGAGAGTACTGGCACTTATTTATTTTTTTCCACTTCACGCACTGGTTGTCTTTAGTTTAGCTTTGTTCATATTCCAGCATTTTATCCATATTTTTGACCCCATTCATCTTCTAGATTGTTATTTTTTTCCATAAAGACATGTTCTCTGGAAACATAACACTGCAAATGGCAGTGTGCAAATTTATAGAGTACATAATTTAGGTAGTGTTTTTGGACATAATACCACATAAATGCAGTACGGGCTAATGGGAACCAAATGTGACTGTAGCGCATGGCCAGCTGAAGCTTCCTTGTCAGGAAAAACTCTGACTCAAATCTTCCTTCCTCCTCCTCCACGCAGCAGTGAAGGAGGGTGGATGAGATAACAGAAACACCTCGAGGTAGTTAGAACATAAAAACATGAATGTAGTGTGTTCAACAGCTACCAACGGTCTTTCTCCATATATAAGGCTGTCAAGAATGAAGTAAAAGTTCAGTTTTCAGACCATGGAGGATTTTTTGGCCTCTGTGTCCTCCGGTGTCCATCACTCGTAAACTGAGATCAAACGTCAAACTAGGCAGCGCTGATCAAATATGAATCAATATTCTGTTACTGTAATGCCTATTTCTCTCCTCAGATGTTTTCAGAAACATCTTGTTGTGCACTGTTTCTCATTTTACAGCTAAACAGTACACTACAAGATGTTTGTGAAAATAGAAATAGGCATTATAGTAATTCATATTTGATCAGCGCTCCCTAGTTTGTGAGTGATTGATAGCTGCCTCCGTTGAATGAAAAGCCAATAGACCTGTGATTGGTTAAAGTCTCCCGTCACAGGCTAGATGTTCTAAAGCCTGAAAACAGAGCCATGAGGAGGAGCAGAAGTCTAGTTTTCTCTCAGAACTCTTGAATTACAATATGCTGAAACGTTATTATGGGATTTTTGCCCAATGATGCCAAAAACATTCTGCCTACCCCCTCTTTAAAGGAGAGGCAGGTGTGTATGAGTAGGTACAGAGTAATAGCAGTAGTAGAATTACCCCCCATTTACACATACTGAGCCAAAGACTGGAGAAGAGACAGCTGTGCTGGTTGATGTGAATTGGAGATCAGTAGATAAACTGCTGCCAACTGCAGAGACTCAAAGAGTCAAAAGGCTCCCTGTGGCGCAATGTGGGATAGTTAAGAAAGTTTAAATTCTATGTCTTGTGATGCTTGCAAGATTGAAATAAAATCAATATATTGCAAAAAAAGGTTTTTCACTTGGCTGAGGTGGTGTGTGGATACAAAAACAGGATGAAAAGATGGAAATAGACCCAGTGAATAAATGATGATGTTGATAAAATGTGACTTACTCTAAAGGTGCAAAATTCGCAAATATAGCAAAACGACTATTTGCTAAGATATAGTGGAGTAATGTCTACCTGAGCAGAGAATGAAGTTGTAATCAGAGCTTCTCCTTGCGTTGTTGACTTAAGCGGGCCGGCTGCGCAGGCTTTTAGTACATGTTCGTGCATGTGAGCATGCCCCACTTGCTATCTCATGGCCGCCACTCTGCACCGCTCTCATACGGTGTTTACAGCTGATAACGCCATCCCGACCGACGGTGTCGTAGTGGAAGTGTAGCACCCTCCCTCTGGTTCCTTCTCAGGTAAACACTTATATCTCTGTCAGCACTTTCGCCGTTGTTTTCACTGTTGGCGCCGTCAGCCGCAAGCTGCTGGCTCGCCGTCGCCACTTTGAGAACTGTTGAGAGGCAATGCACCCAATCCCATATTGAGCACCTTTAAACGTCACTCGAGCTTCCACTGAAGAGCTGAAAACATCAGATCTGTGTGGAACAATGAGGAGACTGTAACCTTCCTCACATTAATGCATGAAACAAACAGACAGTTTCAGTCAGGTTTTCCATCGTTTGAGCTTTGACTGGGGATCTTTTAATGTCCTCATCTCGTCGTGTCCTCTTCCTCTTCTGTTACGGTTTAATGGCACCGACTGGATAATCAGCTCCACCAGCTGTTTGTCTCCATCAACCAATGAAGTAATATCCACACAACAGTAGCGGATGGAAACAGTGAGCAGTAATTAAACATTTTCTTGTGTTGATTTTCTGCAAATGCAGCACAAATTGGATTGAAACTCGACAATTGTTGTATTACAGTTCAACAACACATCGCAAGGCAAATAATACAAAGGAAAGCTAGGAAGTAGTTTGTGTGCAAATTAAACACAAACTTGGAATTGACAGGAAATCATGTATCAGTATGTGGCCACATCAGAAGGTAGCTGCTGAATCAAAGCTGAGCATGTAAATTATGTGCGCATGTCTGAACCCACTCAAAAGCTGCAGACACACCCTCCTACTTTAGAATTTGTACGTGTAAACAAGGTGTTACAAAAGGGAGATGAAGGTGTTACAATAATAAATGAATGAAAACTTTGAAATGTAATATAAAGAACATATATCTTACAATTTAAAGTAAATACTAGGGCTGTCAAAGCCAGTCAATGACACTAATTTCTTTAACACATTAACGCAAAGTGTGATTTTTAGGTTGTAGAAAGGCTCAGTTTTAAAGATGTCATTTTCAAAGAAGTCCCTTGACCTCTGACCTCCAGATATGTGAATGTAAATGGGTTCTATGGGTACCCACGAGTCTCCCCTTTACAGACATGCCCACTTTAAATGCATTACCTGTGAGGGTTTCTGGATAATATCTGTGTTATAAACTGGCAAGAGTAGACCCAAAATGCAGCACACAGAACACACAAATCAAGTTAAGGTAAATTTATTAAAATAACAAAAATTAATCTTAATCCTATCCTGGGAGTGGGTAGGGGGCTGGTCGAAGGGGCTCGGGGTGTCCAGTCCTGGGGAGTTGATCCTAGTGTGGACAGGCAGGGCAGGAGGAGCGAATTCCCACTCAACTCCAGAGTTTAGCACAGGTAAGGTTTGTGAGCTCAATAAAGCTACTAAGAAAGTGTATCTGGAGAGTGGCAGGCAGGCAGGCAGGCAGGCAGGCAGGCAGGCAGGCAGGCGAAGGCGGCAAGCAGACGTGGTAGATCTTGAACACAAGGGAAAAACAGGCAGGATTAGTCAAGGCGACAGGTAACACCAAAAAACAAGTTCCAAAAGTTAAGTTGGCCGGAGGACGACAATACCATGGAAGGTGACTGAACGATCTGGCAGATTGTGGAAGGAATCCCAGGGTTGATATACTGCAGTGGTTGTGAATTGATTGGATGATCCTCATCAGGTGCGCCAGCCGCAACACCCGAGAGGAGGAGGAAGGAAGGAAGCCACGCCCAACTGCAACTCCACACACACAAAGACAGACAGGGGGAGACAACACAGGAGACAAAAGGGCAGGGAACACAGGGAGACACTGGGAACAACTGGGTAGGAGTCTGATATAGAACACTCTGTCATTGTTTTATGTTAATTGTTTTCCAATAATAAATATATACAGTACATACATTTGCATAAAGCAGTGTCCAAGTTTGTCCACTCCCATGTTGATAGAGTGTTAAATACTTGACAAATCTCCCTTTAAGTGATTCATTTGCGATTAAATATAAAATATTTAAATCGATGGACATCCCTAGTAAATATACATGAACAAAAGTTCATTTATTGTCACTGATATCTGGTGAACTGTGATAACTACTGGTGCAGACTTCAGATTGTGGACTGCATAAACATGCAGGCGGTATGTTGAAGAACAGGCCCAGAGTGCTTTCTGCAGTACAGGACTGACACGAGGGTTAGCTGGCAGGAAAATACAAGTTCACATTCTTTATATTGCTATTGACTTTCGCCCACAGTGGCCATAACACAGTTAAACACACATCCAGCTCACAATTGGCGGAAAGTAGTGAAGCAGAAAAGTCGCCGCCTCTGTGTCCATTCTGAAACGTTTCAAGTCCCAGCCAGTGAGTCTATGAATGTGTGTGTAACAGTGTCTCTCACTGAAAGCAAGGAGCAGTCATTGACCAACATACACATGAAGTGACACTGCACTGATGCTTTGACAATACGGCTTTTTTTAAAGTTCTATGCCAACAAAACACATTGAAGTGAAATGAATTGGGTAAGCACAATACTGTGTGAGGGACAGCCAGAGAGAGAGAGAGAGAGAGAGAGATAAGTTTACATCAGAGAGAGGGAAAAGTGTGTGTGTGTGTGTGTGTGTGTATGTGTGAGAAAAAGAAATGCAGAAAGAGAGATAGCGGGAGAGTAAAGTATGAAGAGAGAACGTGTGAGAAATGAGGAGACTCATCTGTGTGTGTTGAGAGGGTGGTGGAGGAGGGTGTGTGTGTGTGTGTGTGTGTGTGCGTGTGCGTGTGCATGTGCATGTGCGTGTGTGTGTGTGTGTGTGTGTGTGTGTGTGTGTTGTCAGAGAATATGGAAGCCAAACAGGATCAGTAGGATAACAAAAGGTGATGGGCACATTCTGCAACTAGCAGCCCAATAAGAAAATGCCCACAAAAAACATGCATCTCACACACAAACACACACACACACACACACACACACGCAAACACACACATTTCAAGCCATGTGTTTGGCAGACCCTGCTGCCAGCACCTCTGGATCTACTCTTTGTAAACTTGTGTTTTCAACAGTACAATTTGGCAGTGGTTCAGACTGCACACTGCTTTTCAGCGGTAAACTGTGTGCATGTGCGTGTGCATGTGTGTAAGCACACTTTGTTGCATTGTTGCCTGGCTAGACTTTGTTAGTCATTATTGGCAACATTCTCATAGAAGTAAAAGTGTGTTTTGCTGCACATTATTTGGTAGGTCTTTTTTGCGTTAGATACAAACACGGAATCTGAATCGGCAGTTGACATTGTGTCCAGTTTGTGAGTGAATGGGAGGGGAGCATCAAACTTCCTTACAATCATCATATACATACAGGTACAGGAAGCCTGCAGACATGCAGACAGTAGGAGCCGGGGATCGAACCACCAACCTCGTAGGTAAAGGACAAACTGCTCTACCCACTGAGCCAAGCCGCCCCTAACCAACCTTTGTTATGCCTTCACCTATCAATGGATGTAGTTAGGTAGCTAGCTAGCTGTGTAGGAAGATGGCAGCCCAGTCTTGATTTAGCCTTCAAAGCTCCAGTTGATTGATTGTTTCTCCAAGCGGCTGCCAATGACCAAACCACCAAACCTGTTTGAATCGCTGAACAAAACAAATATGTGGGCTACGATTCAAATGTCTTGAACCACGAATAATGAAAATGCTAAGAAAACAAACATATATCTTAGTACAGGGGTCAGCAACCTGCGGCTCCGGAGCACATGTGTCTCTTTAGCTCCTCTCCAGTGGCTCCCTGTGAATGTTTAAAAATGGAAATGAATAACTGTTTTTTGTTTATAGTTTCATTTTTATTTCTCATTGTTGTAGGTCTATGGTACGACAGTACGACGGAGTATTAGGGCCACATTGAGGAAAAAAATAAATCTGAGATTTCGAGAATAAAGTCATAATATTACCATAATAAAGTCATAGTATTATAAAGTAGTAATTTTACGTGTTATTTTTTTTCTCGTAAAGTTATGACTTTATGCTCGTAATATTACAACTTTTTTTCTCGTAAAGTTATGACTTTATGCTCGTAATATTACAACTTTTTTTCTCGTAAAGTTATGACTTTTTTCTGTAAATCTCAGATGTTTTTTTCCCTCAATGTGGCCCTAATACTCCGTAGTACATTGTCTCTTTGGCCCTCACTGCATTCGACTTATATACTATATACTTAGACTATAAACTGTGTTACCTTCATCACAATGCTCAAATGTTTTGCAGCTCCAGACCGATTTTTTTTTTTTTTGCCTAAAATGGCTCTTTTGATAGTAAAGGTTGCTGACCCCTGTCTCAGTGGCACAGAAGAGATAGATTTCCTGTTGGCTTGGAATATTGAAGGTTTCCGTATGCTTTACAGTTTCTGAAACCCACTTTTTGAGGAGGCTGGACCCAACAGAGTTTGCACCTTTAAGAAACAGATAATACGAGCTAGTTCTTTTGAGCAGGAACAGTCACTATGATGGAACAGACAGAGGATTGAGCACCACCTACAGCAACTTAAACTTCATCAGTACAAAAGTACAAGTTAAATGATGTCACATTCACACACTGTGTGAGTGCTGGTGAACTCTGGGAGGTGCAACCGAGCAACACTGTCATTAATCTCTATAAACAGGTATCTGCATATGAATGTGGGCAAAGAGACGAGATTTTGATATTGGAAGTGCAGTAGTAGTAGTATTGACCAATCACGTTTGAACTGAATGCAGGTAAATAGTCGGTGTGGTGGAGAACAAAAAAAGGTGGAACACATTGGCCAAAATGCAATCTCTGAATAGTTTTTGATGCCCTAAAGCCATAAAGATGCCATAAAGCCTGACCCCTACATGTTAGCGGATGGGTAATGGGCCGAACTAAAAGAAGACTCGGTCCAAACCGAGTATATGTCTGGACAGTGTCTGGTCAGTCTGTGAATTCATGGCTAAATTGTTATACAAATAGTCAGTGGTCATGTCTATAATGTTAAATCCAGCGGTACATGTCCACCAGGTCCGGCGAGGACACTGGAGGACGCGCTGCTCCACTCAACTCGCTGCTCAAGCGCTGACGTACCCTCTCGTGGAATGCACGTGATTGCTCCCTGGTTTTCTGCTTGCTGTTTTTAACAGGATACAACATGGCGGCCTGCTCGTAAACCTTTGGTCATTTTTGGTAGTTCTCATCACATGCATGTTCAAGCTGTTTTTTATGCTATAAAATGGGTGTGTGAAATCATTATTGACAGCTTTGATTGACAGCTGCTCTGAGTGAAGGAGAGTGAAGTAGTCCCAGAGCGGGAATTGTACGTAGAGTAGTAATGTTTGAGAAGAGATGCAACTTTAACTTTAACCTTTCCAAGCGTGATTGTCTGTTTCAAACATAGACTGTATAAAGATCCCTGCAGTTTGATCATAAATGTAGTTATAGAGATATTATGTTAGTTGTTGTGTCTTTCTAGCCAAACGGCTACCGCGGTGCTAACGTCAACAGCTAGGTGGCTCTCATGCTAACAAGCTGTGGCTGTGCTCGGCTCGGTTGAGCAGTTGTATTTGCGGGATCTCGATATCGCGCCGATCACCACTGCGCAGACTCTGGCTCGAACTGACGTCAACCAGCGCAAGATGGCAGCTCTAATATTTTTTGCTTCATTGTTGTACAGCGGGAGGAAGTGGAGATGAGTCGTCCATCTTTATGTACAGTCTATGGTCCATAATAGTGACTGTATGGTAAGTCTACTAGTAACTTTGTTGAAAGCTCTGGTCTCAGCATTTCCTCCAAACAGAAGCTTTTCTCTTCAGCGCTGTAGTAAAGAGGCTGGTTTTCATCCAGTATTTCAGCTCTGATGGACTTACCCATAAGCGACTACTAAAGGTCAGCTTTTGACATTATAAAATTTAATTGTGTCCTCGAGCGTCCAAGTAATTATGGCACTTGAGTGAAAATGATCCAGGGGTGTACAAGTCAAGAAGGTGCAACGTTATTTCAATTGTGTTGACCAATCCCTGATAAAGATGTAATGGCACCGCATAATGATCATCTCCAGTTTAGTTTTCAGCTTTATTCATCATGAAAGCTCTTTGTTCTGTCGTCTCTGCATAACACAAGGCTCGGTTTCCACCTCCCACAGGATTAGCTCCTGCTTCATGGGCTTTCTAGTTCTGCTTGTGGTTTCTGTTTGAGGCAGACATTGCTCTCACAGACAACTGGAAGGCCAGAAGGAGGGGGTTGGTAAAGAGATGGGCGGACGTTGGTAGATTTTGCTGTATGTGAAAAGAGTGGTAGAAATTGGGTAGGTAGGAGAAGTTGGGTGGGGGTAGGTGAAGATTAGAGGACGTGAACAGGGTTAGGTGCAGGGGGATGGATGATGGTAGAGGCAGAAATACAGCTGATGAAGATAGGTGAACCAAGATGGTGGCATAGGTGATTGGATGAGAGGGGTGGACCCTATAGGTTGAAGGCAGAGAAGACCTGAGACTTAAGACTTGGACTTGAGTTAGTCTCGAGTCACAAAAATAAGGATGTGCAGCTCAACCTGAACTGGTCTGCCTATAGAGACTTGACATACTGTAGATTTGACTGCCTGAGGTCTCAGTCGATTTGTCATTTCGGCCTATACTATTGTAATTGGTATACCCTGAATTAATAGACCTGAGAGACATGCTGCTCTTTGACTGACCGTTTTCTAAAGAAGACATGAGACTTGACTTGGACTATAGACGTTAAGGAATGGTCTAACATTGGGAAATTGTATGTTGCTATACATTCTAAGAGAAAGATAAGAAGAACAATAGCAATTGCATGTCTGCCTGGAAGCAGGTTAGCTATGTTTTGTCCCAAGGTCAAAAATGTGCTAACCATCACCTCTAAAGCTCACAATTTTTTTTTTAAAAGTCCATACTAAAACAAAAGTGTAAAAACAACAATTTGTGGTTACTAATACTAATTTTCTATGTGTTATAAATACATTTGCTTAAAAATAACAAACAAAAAAATGCCGTTGCATAGTGCAAGTGCAGTGGGATTCTCTTAGCACTGCCGTTGAATGAATTCTCCTTCACTTCTTACCTTGAGGTCAAGGAAAAGTGGTTAGGAAAAGACATAGGGTATTTCTTGTCTTGTCATTTTCTTGTTTCTTGCCATTTGTTGGACTATTCTAGCCTTGGTGAGGTTTCCAGGTGCCGGACAAAGTCATTGCTCTCAACTGTTTGCCAAGAAATAGTTCCAGCGAGTAAAACCAAAAATTAGGCTTAAGACTTTCCTCATTGATAACGCTTATAGTTAGGGCTGGCCCAGGGCTGGCTCAGGCTGCCCTGGACCAGCCCCTAATTCTGCTGCTATAGGCCTAAACTGCCGGGGGACTTCCGATGACACATTGAGCTCCTCTCTCTTAATCCATCTGTATGTATTCATGTCCCAACCGGTCGAGACAGATGGCACCCAACCAGAACCTGGTTCTGCCCAAGGTTTCTACCCATTAAAGGCAATATTCTCTTGCCAACGTCGCTCCTGTGGGGATCTCTTGTTGGGTCTTTAAATTATAGAGTACGGTCTAGACCTGCTCTATATGAAAAGCGTCTTGAGATAACTTCTGTTATGATTTGCCGCTATATAAAAATAAATTGAATTGAACTGAATCTCATTCTCATAAAGAAACAAAGCCAATGAGTAGATTTCCTAAAAATGTGAACTATGTATTTAATAACAGTTCTGGTTGGAGGTCCAAAGAAGTATATGGATGTACCCATACATCTGTGGTTTGGGTGAAAGCTACTAGAGACAAAATACCTGGATGCAACTGTGATGGAATGATAAAACAACAAGGCTGTCTTTGATAGGCTGATGAACCTGTCAATCAAGCACATCAAGCACAGAAAAAAACATAATTCAAAACCTACTTGACAGTACAGAAATCTTCTCAGAAAGGTACAGCTTTATCACCAACTGAAAAGTGCTGAAATACTTTTACTGTTAGGCATATATTTCATTACAGTCACAGAGTTTTTGAAGCATTTTGATAATGGCTTCACCATTCAGGGTCAATATTGATGGAGCCAAGAGAAGGGATGGATAGAATTAGAAGAAGGGAGATGGGGTAGTAGATAAGAGTGGTGGAGGAGACTGGCAGGTAGATATGATATGAATGGGTTGATGCCATGTAGGTGAAGGGAGAGAAATAGGTTGACAGGACTTAGGTGGAGTAGGTGGAGACAGTTGGTTGAGATAGGCAGAGTTATGCAGAGATAAGAGGGGGATAGGTGGAGGTATGCAGGGATAAAATGGATGCAGATGTGGAAGGGAATGAGGTGTGATAAATGGGAGAGCAAGTATATTGAGTGTAAGGCAGAGTGACAGGGATGAGAGACAGAGTGAGAGACCTTCACAAGAAGAGAGAGAGAGAGAGAGAGAGAAAAGTCCAGTCACAGCCGAGCCACTAATAATCCTCTCTCCATAACCCAACTCTGCCCTTCCATGTTAACATACTGTGAACTGAGCAAAACTGACAAAATCAATCCATCACAGCTGCCCGCCGACCGGCACAGAAAGGGACAGAGAAGCTAACAGAAATTGATGACATCCCCGCTCGAATTTTACACTGTTTCGGCCACAGCGGCGATTGAAACAGACAGAGATTTATAGTCCAGCCGGGGACCGCAGCTATCCTTGATTGCCTCTTTTTTTCTCTCCTTTCTTTCTCCACCAGGAAGCCCCCTTTTTTGCATATTTATTCCCAACCTCATCAAGAGTGAGCGGACGCATCCAAGTGACAATCTTATTTCACCTTTGGGGGAGGAGGTGATGTGCGGTACATCCTACACTTTAGATGAAAGAAGAGCTGCCCGTCCTGCCCGTCCGTCCTTGTTGACTACAATTACACTTCTCATTTTGATGTGAATTTTGAAATCTAACTCTAAAGATGAGATTCAGAGTGATTTAATGAGACTGGAGCCTAAACTGGACTGCCCAACCTTTCCTGAGGCTGAATGATTAAGATAGGGGTCACTCTCTATCTCTTTAAATAGAATGTGCCGGCTTTATAGCTGGACTATGTCCAGACCATGTCGGATTTAGATCACAGTATGAACCTGACCCTTTTACATGGAGTGATTTAAATATGAGAAGCCTTTTTTTCCTTTTTAAGGACAAACCTGAAGACCAGCTGAAAGCTACAAAGACTGGACAACCCACACATAAAGATTGTTTCCACCAACTTGCTATGATTGTTTTGTCTTTGACAGTCAGGAAGGAGTGTAAACCTTGCGACGAGTAAACACACTGAACCAATACTCAGTAACTGGAGCCCTGAAATCAATGAAAACCAATTTTTACGACATGAGGAGAATCTCCTCTCCTCCTCTTTGTGATTTGTCCCCAGAAAGGGAACAAGGAACAAGATGTACATTTGAAACCTTTCCGCTTATTATTATGAGCCTTAAAGGTCCCATATCGTGCTCATTTTCAGGTTCATACTTGTATTTTGTGTTTCTACTAGAACATGTTTACATGCTTTAATGTTAAAAAAA
Organism: Sebastes fasciatus; assembly: GCF_043250625.1. Lineage (NCBI taxonomy): Eukaryota > Metazoa > Chordata > Actinopteri > Perciformes > Sebastidae > Sebastes > Sebastes fasciatus. The sequence continues at coordinate 31,053,989 of NC_133809.1, forward strand.
ACCTTTATTTTCCTCGTACTGTCTGCCTGAATAATGCCTGTATTCACCCTCTGTCTGAAACGCTCCGTTTTAATGCATTTCAACAGAATTGCAACGGAATTGCGTTGCTAGGCAACAGCTTGGGTCCATGTTTACTTCCTGTCAGCTGATGTTATTTACATACACTGCAACAGGGAATAAACTGGGACACATTTAGAATGTTTATGTTCAAAACTGTGTAATGGTCTAAATATTGTATATTTGTGACATCACAAATGTTATGTTAATTACAAATGTTGTTTATAATTAAGAGAAATGGCCATTATGAAAGGCAAACGCTATGTAGAAAGAAAAGGCTGACAGCAGTAGCAGCAGAACCGCTGCCGGTGTGAACAACCCACACGCGAGACACACAGTAGTTCAGCGAGGAAGCCGTCACGCACTGCTCACATGGGCTAACACTTAACATCAACTAAAAAATATGACTATTACTTTTATTATTATTGTTACTATTAGTATTAATACAATAATTATTTTATATTTTTTAGCAGCTGCTACCTTTATGTTAATGTGACAGCATGGGATTTAGACTTGAATGTTGAAAGTGTTACCAGGTTCAACTGTTTAAGATTGTGTCTTTATATGGAAAAGTAGCACTTTTTCAAACATGACACCATGAAACATGCTAATTTGACCCCAGATTTAATAGTGATGCATGTCTAAAAGAGGCTCTGTTCTAGTGAGTCTGGACCTCTCACTTAATGCATGATCACATGATAAAAGCCACACTGAGATGACACCAGAAAGCTTGTATTTCTCTGCGTGCCTCTGGCCTGCTGGAAGCTTTGGTTTTCCATATTCACTGGGTGATTACAGCGCTCATGGTGGGTTTGACTGGCTTGTTGTTTTGGGTTAAGCAGCTTTTATGCTCACTGTTAAATGTAGGAAGTAACTCATGGTAGCAGTCCGCGGATGCTTTCAGCTGTTATGAGCGAGGCCTGTGTGAGGAACAACCTCGTGTCACGTTGTAATCGGCGATTGAGATCTCGTTCTTAAGCGTCTTTATTTGTGTGCCGGAAAAGGAAAAATGATGCCTACTGCTCTTTATTGTGTTTGCAAGCTGTTTTCTGCTATTGCAGAGCTCTGTACATAATTTTGTCTATTTGTCTGTGAGTGACTTTGTTGTCTGCAGCTCTCGTCTTGACTAGGATGTCTGGGCGGGGGCGGTGTCGGGGTGGGGGTGACTCTCCCCGCTCAGTCATGCTTTGAAGGTTTTACGAGTACTTATGGAAAGTATAAATTTCACGGGCAGCACCGAGCTGCAACCAAACGGTGCTTGACGGCGGCGTCACTGTGACGGCCACAGCAGTTAGCCTGACAGCAAATTGATTAGAATAATTCAAATGTGATGAATAACTTTCATCATGTAACCACATAGTCCGGTGAGTGCGCCATTCGTTAGGGCCGCCGGGGTTTATGATAGGACTGTGCACTGGAGAGAGACAACATATCAACGATGTGCATTACACCAAACATCTTTGTCGCAAATGGAAATTGCCCCACGCACGCTGTGTGACAATTGTCATGAAAAACTGGAGCTGTTAGGAATTAGAGTCCTGTCAGAGCTGTACTTTTCTCTGTTGAATTTGTTACTTGACATTACAGTAAATAGGACTGCTATTCAGGCTCTTATACTGTGGTGTGAGGATGAATAGGATAGATAGTGATTGCAGTAAAGTACAGATGAGTGTACAGTCGAATAAGAATCAATTATGCACACAACCGTGTCTTAGATATAAGCAGAGCAGACGGTCAAATGTCAAATATATAGAAATGTATTCAGTCATACATAAAAACAACGTAGAAATCTTATATCTCCATATATTAAAAGAAGCAAATCTGCATTAAATGAATGCACATTAACGAGTAAACCTTCATGTTTATCACCCAAAGTAATCATCTGACAGGTTATGTTGAAGTTGTTCAAGGGCCTGAAAACTTTTCAAATCTGACATATTTCTCCATGACAACAATTATTGACTTGTAAACATGTTCTATTAGAAACACAAAATGAAAGTATGAACCTGAAAATGAGCACGATATGGGACCTTTAAACAGTCAAAAACTATGAAGCTAATCTGCTTCATCAGGACTGTGTGACAGTGCTTCAACAACAACTCTCATTGGTGCATGAAGGGATGAGGCACAACCTTGGACTAACCCACACAACTCTGACGTGTGAACTAATCAAAACGTTGGCTTGTATTGTGTTAGAAGTAGAGCTGTCAATCGATGAAAATATTTATTCGCAATTAATGGCATGGTTGTCCATAGTTCATAGCGATTAATTACAAATGAATCACACATTTTGAATCTGTTCAAAATGTACCCTAAAGTGAGATGCCTGTTGGGCTGCAGTTTGCCATGTTATGATTTGAGCATATTGTTTTATGCTAAATGCAGTACCTGTGAGGGTTTCTGGACAATATTTGTCGTTGTTTTGTGTTGTTAATTGATTTCCAATAATAAATATATACATACATTTGCATAAAGCAGCATATTTGTCCACTCCCATGTTGATAAGAGGATTAAATAGTTGACAAATCTCCCTTTAAGGTACATTTTGAACAGATACAAAAAAAGTGCAAATCATTTGTGATTAATTGTGATTAACTATGGACAATCATGCGATTAATCCCGAGTAAATATATTAATCAATTGACAGCCCTAAATAGTACACATTTTAATTAGGAAATGTAGTGGAGTAAAAGTGAAAATCGACAGAAATATAAAATCTCAAGTAAAGTACAGATACCAAAAAATACTTAAGTGCTGTGACAATGTACACTTTGACACGTGGGCTGGAGGAGCCAGGGATCACACCGCTGACCTTCCAATAGGTGGACAACCCGCTCTACCTCTGAGCACATAGCTGAGTACTTAAAATTAAATAGATTTTTTTAGGTGTCTATAATCTGTTTTGCTGCCGTCCCCGTCCACAGAAGCACATTGCTTTGCTCCCGTGCTGGTACTCCTGTCTGTTTCTTCAAACTGGGGGTGTATGTTCACAGTTGGACAGAAATCGAACATACTGGGGGGTACCGGTTATCAACATTTAATCAGATATTTGATGTGATAAAAGTGGATCTCCTGTGAGTTGGACCACTCTAAATCTCGTCTAAGGACACACATTTGACAGTGTCAGGTGTTGCCTTGAGTTTGGCTGACAAATTGTTGAACATTGTTCCACAAAGAAACAGCAGAACAGAACAACGGAAGTGCGTAATACAATGAGTAATTCCACTGTCCCCGCACTAAACTGCAAACTCTCAAGTCTAACATATGCAGAGAAAAGTGGTCGACACAAATCCCTCAGTGATTTTATTGAAGGCTACTGAAGATTTCTACATGCACATGTGTTTGTCTGGGAGTTGTTACCGCCTTGGCCGCATTTCCAGCAACTTTTAAAGTAATAATCAGTGACATTTTCATATGAATAAATGTCAGTGTGGCTGCTTTTCCTGTCACTGATTGTTCTAACACAGCAGGGAGTCAACCTATAGCCAGTTCATGAAAGCTTTTACATCTGCTGGTGGAAACTGCAAAGTCTTTCCTGGAAAAAAAGAAAAGAGAAGAAATAGGCACAGGAAGCAGTGATGTGTTTAATGTTTGCTGTTTATTTGGAACAAAAAGACGAAGAGATTTTTTATTTAGTTAGCGGATTTAGGTCTATGGCTAGATTAGGATTTAGATTATGGGAGTTTAGTTTAGGGCAGTGGTTCCCAACCTTTTTGACCTGTGACCTCATAGAATAAAGATTGCCAAAAAACCCAAAAGACTGATTTTACCCTCCAAATGTCTAATGGTTTAAGTTGTATAATTGTTAGAGGTAAAACCATCCAATATTTTACAAAAAGGGAGAGGATTAAATTTGTGTCACAGAACAATGTATTTTCTATAAACTTGTGAGCCGTCTAGTTAGGGAACCACTGTGTTAGGACAGATGTTTAAAGATGACTTTATGGAATGAATGTTGCTTATTGCATACTGATAAAAAATAAAAGGAATGTCTCCGCATCTCCTCACACGTACATTTAGTCAACCCTCCTTTTCCCGACGCCACTCAAACGCAGCATCCTGCCGTCACGCGCATCTGCATCTCGTGCAATTTGTCACCACCGCATCTCATGCCACCATTGGTTGTTGCCAAGCAACCTGTGTGTCTAACAGACTATTTCCCATGATAAATTAGCTGGGCTGTTACTATGCCAACAGAATTTGTTACTTAATTAAACAGATTCGGATCACAATTGGCTGGAGGGAGGGAGAGAAAGAGAGAGAGGCATGCTCTCTCACAGAGAGAGAGAGAGAGAGAGAGAGGGAGGGAGGCCATGACACACACACACACGCACACACACACACACGGGGGCCAAGGAAGTGAGATGAGACAGAGAGAATCCACAGAGGAATGACTGTTATTAGATAGGCTGAGATATTGAAATGGTCAGGCTTTGCCGACGAGGGCAACAAAAGAAAGGTGGAAAAATAAAATCCCCCAAAAACAGGACCCATCTGGAATTAACGGCTTGACGCCTTCAGAGATGATTCTTTTTTTTTTGTTTTTGTCCTCTCTGCTCTTAAGAGAAATGCATTTTCCCTGACAACAAATGTGTTTATTTTTTTCTTCTAGTCTTCTTCTATTCAAATGAGCTGCTGGCAGGTCAGGCTGCTCAGGTGGCGTGGAACTCTCACCGCCTCAGTTCAACATTAGAAATCTGCTCCCGGAGACAAACACAAGGCCTTTTCACATATGACCGAACGAGAAAGGTCAAACGTGACTCATAATCCCGCTATCTGTCAAACAATAACTGTTGACACCTGATTCCAGAGGTAGATCTCTGTAATGTCTGGAAGCAGGAGACCGCGTTTTATTTTTTAAATATCCCCCCCTTTCCCACCGCAACTGCTGCTGCAGCTGAAGTGGTCCGGGCAATTGCATTGTGTAGCGTAGCGTACGCCGCCACCGGGCTTTGACCGCTAAGCAAAGAAAAGAAAGAATGGCAGAACAATTTGGGCGACGGAGCAGGACCAAACGGCGGGGAGCGGCGAGCATGTAATCTCCTAATTTGGAGCATCACGGCGTCAGATCCCCGCCTGCTCACCGCATTCTCTCGGCCTTACCTATAGTTATTTCCATAACTTCCTGACAAACCCGTTTTGTCCTGCCTGATTGGGCCCATTTGCATCGGACACCTCTTCTGCATATAGATTGATGGGTTTAATCAGCGAATCAGGGAGAGCGCTCAGACATCAATCAATGTCACGCCACTCTGTCTTGCTTTCAGTAGCAGTAGTAAGCTTGTTTTTTTTTTTTTTTTCTTTTTGGTCACTCTCTGGTTCTCTTTCTCTCTTCCAGCCCTCCTGATGTTCTGCTCACATTCATCAGGAAATGCCGGAGAGCCGGGGAGCTTGCCGGGGATGGAACGGGGAGTCCTCTCCGTCTCTTTCTCTCTCCCATTGTTACAGTCCGTAATGTGAGCGCTGATGCTGCTTCAGTCTTTGAAGAAAAAAATTATATAAAGTGTGAATGTGGTCAGAGAACATCCTCTGGCCTTCATATTGCTGGCTTTGCCACTACTACCTAAAGCCTAGATCTTATTTTTATTCTAAGCATTAATTCATTCATCCATATTCTCCAGTTCTCTCATAATCCTTAAGACTTTTTGACAGGTGATCTTTTTCTATCTCAAAGACATTTGCGCTGCTTGTCTTACGTCTGTGGAGATTCCAAGAAGGGAATTTTATTTTTGGGAGCAGATTTATTAATAATCTTTTTTATTCTGAATGTCTTTTTTTTCCCTTTTTGAGCAAAGTGACTTGTACAAGTGTAGTCAAAACTAACAGAGAAGGAAAGGTCATGGATGAGTTGGTATTAACAAGATGAGAGAGAAAAGAACAGGCCTGGATGACATTACTACAGCTTCCAAACAACATATTATGATTTAACCTCTTTTACCCGACGAACCCGGTACCGGTATCGACTGAGCTGGGAGTTAAAACACTGCCTTTAAAAACTTCATAAAATGTTGTGCTGGTCTTTTTCTGAATTGTTTCTTAAAGACGAGGCCTTAACGCTACTAAAACAACACTCCAAGTGTATTTTTTCTAAACAATGTTTGTTTGAAAATTATTTCAATATTTTAGTTACGAGAAACCGTTTTTATATTGAATGTACACACTTGACTTTGGGTTATTTTTTGTCATCTTATTTACGTTGTTATTGATCTTACCTGTTATTTTTAAGTTAAGTTTTACTTGATCATATTTCATTATTATAATAAAACTACTCCATTTGGAGTCAAAACTATACAGTTTAGTCATTTTTTATTGATGTTATACTGTGCACAATGGTAGAATGTGATGATGCACAGTGTAAATGTGATGGCCAAAGGCTCCATTGTGTGCACATAGCCTCCTGTAGTGGATATCAGGAGTATTTTAGAGACAAGTTCCCTTTCAAGAGGTAGAAAACCCATTCGGCACACTTTGGGGATCCAAGTGTGCCGAATGGAGAGTCCACCTGGTCCTATCCTCACTAAAACCTTTGTAGAATCTATGTGCTTTGTGTTGTTTATATCTGCTTTGACACAGTTGTAGTAAAGGAATTGCTGAATGAATTCAGTGTCATCTCTGTGCATAGGGTCATTGTTATAATGGAGTTATCCACTGTCTGATCTAGGAAACATTTTAGGCAAGGATACAAAATGTAAATTTTTCCTTTGGTTCATCACAATTTACTCAGGCATAGTAACAGACACAATGTTTCATGGGGATGAATTCTCTGAGGTCTCACCTATCCATAGAGACCAAGATCATGCAGATAGACCTGGTAGTTGTGGAGCTATTCTTGATTTATTTTGTGTATGTCAGTCTAGGTCAACCACACCTTGCAGCACCCTAGGGCTTAAGAGGTTAATGTAGGTTCAAAAAGATGAAACGCATTATGACTACAATATCATGAATTCTCAAATAAAGAGTGATATTTAAATTGGGGCTGATAATATATAATAGTAATGGGGTTAATAATAATAATGATAAGTTGTGTCCATCACAACTAATTAATAGCCAGCCCCAAGTAAAGGTTGAATACAAAAAAACTCTTACTTGTTAAAGTCAACATAATGTACTCTTTCATAGCACTAATCATATCTTTTTTTTAAAACGGAAATTCCATTTTCATCCTCTAATTATTTCCAATGACTTTTACTTTGTCCTTTTTTGATCAGTGTTAATCTACCGTCAATGAAATTCAACACTTCCTGCAGACATTTCATATTAAAAGCCTACCAGGATGGGTTTATGACATTTTACCCACGGGAAGGCTTTTTATGAGAAGTTCTTGAGTTTCATTGATAGAAAACAAACAAAAAGCAATACATTAGAATTAACACAATTAATTAGTGAGCAAGAAGAGTTGTGTTAAAAAGAGAACCTCAAAGCAGCAGGATGGTTTGACATGACTGTTGTTGACTTGATGGAATTATGCAGCATTTGTGCTGTGTGCCATCAAGATGACAGGTAAACATGGGGAAATAGAGTTTGCATTAACAGGAAAGAGTGCCAACAGCAAATTAAACTGGGGACAGATCAGAACAGAGAAAGACATCACACTAAAATATGGTTAAATCTAGTAGTCTAATATAAGCCTGTGTAAAATATAGGCCCGGTTCTCTGAACATACAACACACTTTTGTGTACAACTCTCTGTGGTTTGGGACAAGGAAGATGGGAAATCAATGTCTGTGTGGAGGAGAGGGGGGACGTCAGGTCATCAAAAGGATCCCCATACATCCATGCACATGCATTCATGCACTTGCAAGCATCAGACACACACACACATAGCACTCCGTCCCCATATCTGTTTTCTATATCCCATGTATATGCAGCAGACAGGCTGTGTGAGCTATGGGGATACTTGTCTTGTGTGTGTGTGTGTGTGTGTGTGTTTGTAGATGCAGGAATATGAAACCTAACAATGAGCTGGCTGGACTGTCATGCCCTAGGGACAGCAGGCCGGCCTGGAGGAGCGCCCTGCACCACAACCATCCACATCAGTAGGATGAGGCAGCTCATTAAAAATCCCTCTCATATAGATTGATGTGCCGGGGCTGTCCGGGTGCCGCAGCCGGCTAAGGTGCATGCTGGGTAACTGTGACAACGTTGGGATCGAATCTGGCCTGAGACCTCAGTTACATGTGGGCTGTGTCCGAAATCATTCACTCATTCACTACTCCCTACTCGCTATCCAGGGAGTTCTATGTAGAGGACTATGTACAGAGCTCAGCGGCAAAATTGAAAAAAACACTTTCCATTTTCTCTGCGCCGTTAATTACGTCATTGCTGTCGCACAACTAAAAGTAGCCAGATCAACGTCAGCTGGTAGACATCTATAATAAATACAACATTTTTGTGATACATACATATTTTAAGCTACTTTGTTAAGTTGCCTCTTTGAAAAAATGTGTGAATTTAAGTTCCCCTGGTAAGCAGTGATGCAGCGTAGCCTATGTGTCTAGGGATTGTATTGTGAAAGGTAAGAACGGAGGGAGTAAAGTGGTGATGCGCTGCCGTCGTGGTAATAAGCAAATTTTCTACGGCCGTCAATCGATTGAAATATTTAATTGAGATTAATCGCAAATTAATCACCTATTTTTTTTCTGTTCAAAATGAACCTTAAAGGGAGATTTGTCAAGTATTTAATACTCTTATTAACATGTGAGTGGACAAATATGCTGCTTTATGTAAATATATGTATATATGTATTATTGTAAATCAATGAACAACACAAAACAATGACAGATATTGATCCAGAAGCCCTCACAGGTACTGCATTTAGCATAAAACAATATGCTCAAATCATAACATGGCAAACTGCAGGCCAACAGGCAACAACAGCTGGCAGTGTGTCAGTGTGCTGACTTCACTATGACTTGCCCCAAACTGCATGTGATTATCATAAAGTGGGCATGTCTGTAAAGGGGAGACTCGTGGGTACCCATAGAACCCATTTACATTCACATATCTGGAGGTCAGAGGTCAAGGGACCCCTTTGAAAATGGTCATCATGATGGTTTTCCTCACCAAAATTTAAGTTTGGAGCGTTATTTAACCTCCTTCACGACAAGCTAGTATGACATGGTTGGTCCCGATGGATTCCTTTAGCACAATGTATGATGGTATATAGAGCCTGTTTAGTGACCATACTGATGCATTGTCAGACCCCTCGGCGTCACTTTTCAGTAAACACGTGCTTAATGTTGTGAATTAAACAAAAAAAACTTGCTTTTTAGGATTAGGTAACAAAACAACTCAGTTTTAGGAAAAAACAACACGACAGGCCTTAAAAACGGGACACGAACGAACAGCTGATTGTAAAGTGAAAGTGCTAAAAGGTGAAAGTGCCGCGGATGGGTTCACATTGTAGTTAATGGAAAGCCCAGTGCCTTATGTGGCGGTATCAAACGCCGACGGCCGCGACAAAGCGTCGGTATTCAAAGCCCTGGGAATGAGAACGGGCTGATTTTTCACAACGCATTGTGGAATACTTTGAGTCCACTATATAGGGTATAATAATGCTCACTATGAACAGCAAAATGGCAACACTATATAGTCCACTATATAGTGAGTAATGCTGCACTAATCAATGTTTTTGTATCAACAATGTTTCTACCCCCCAGCAGGGCCTCTCGGGTAATCTTTGAGGAGTCAGATATCCTCCTATCGAACATCCCTGAAGTTCGCCCCCTGCTTGTACTTCTCGGTGACTTCCACCTCCAGACAGACAAGTTAACATCTGACTTACCTTTCCTATCTTTTTCTCTCTCTCCCTTCCCCCTACTCAAAAAGCTGAAAACCAACTCCATCTGATATTCACCACTAACCTCTCTGTTACGCCTCTTCATGTCTCTGACCGCTCCTTCATATCTTATTCTCTCCCTTTCTCTCCCAACTCCCAAGCCTCTCTCTTCCACTCATACTATCCCTATCCGTCACAACCCTCGCTACCGGTCCGTCTCCTTTCTTGCTTCATCTGTCCTATCTGCTCCTGTCCGTGACCTTCCGTGACCATCACCATTGAGAACTCTGCGGTGTCCCCGGCTCGGACTGCAAAGAACCTGGGTGAGACACCAGCTGTCCTTTGCTGCTAACATCTCTGTGACAACCCACTCCTGCAGATTCATTCTCCACAACATCAGGAGGATACATCCATTCCTCACCCAGGAGGAGGCGCAGGTTCTGGTCCAGACTCTTGTCATCTCGTGCCTTGACTAGTGCAACTCGCTCCTGGCTGGTGTGCCTACATGTCCCATCTGACCTCTGCGGCTCATCCAGAATGCAGAAGCCCGGCTGGTCTTCAACCTCCCCATGTTCTCCAGCACTACTCCGCTCCTCCGCACCCTGCACTGGCTCCCATCGGCTGCTCCAATCCAATTCAAGACACTCCGTATCATGCTGTGAATGGCTCAGGCCCATCCTATACATCCAGGACATGGCTCTGCTACTGCCAATCAGCTGGCTACTCCATCAATATGAAGAGGCCCGGCTACCGCTCTACAAAATCACAACTGTTTGCTACACATCTTCCGTCGCAGACTGAAAACTCATCTGTTCAGACTGCACATGAGCCCATTAAAAAAAAAGTTTGGGTTTTACTGTTTTGGTTCCATGTCACCACTTTCATCAGCGCCGTTTCCAGCCACCGTTGGCAGCTGTTTTTCAGTGAAAAAACTACCTGATAAACCAACTGTACACCACCTGCTCAGTGCCAACCAGCAGACAGACACAGTGAGAGTCTAGCTGGTGAACAGTTAGTGGACTATTTAGTAGCTAAAGAGCCAACTATTTCCCTCAGGAGTTAAAAGTAAAGTGAATATTGAACTTTCATTTGCTCGGGTATCAGAAAAATAACTCCAAATGAATGCCAATGTCGGTCTACTGGATGCATGAATAAGCAATAGTTTGCAAACAAATTAAACAACTTCATAATGTGATACTATGTCAGTATTGTGTTTAAAACATGTTCTGCTTCCCCTTGTGGTCAAATGATCAATTAATGCAGCTTTAAGGTTCCTTCAGATCATGTTAAAGGCAGGGTTGATGATGTTCTCCAGTCTACACTATTTGTTCTATTGGTTGAAATGGTCTTTACACCCCGACAGCGATCCGTTACTGATGATCTCTGAAAAAGGACCGGAAAAGAGCTGTCATCTGTAGCTGCTGTAATCCTGTAAAAACGTCTACCAATCACTGCCTCGCGGTCCGCTTGGAAAGAACCAATCAGATGCCTCCCTGCTTCCCTGCTTGTACTCTACCCTTGGGTGTGCACCGGCTTGAACTCAAAGCGCGTCGCCGCCGCACGTTTCCTGGAGAATGGAAGAGAAAAGTCAGCCCTGCAGTAGCACTGCCGCGGTTACTTGTCATGAGGTAGCGTTGTTGAGTTGAGGTCCTCTCTCCGCTCTGTGTCTGTGAAGTAGTTACAATGCGGCGGTGCTGGATGTGACTATACCTCAACACTCCACGCCTACAACGAATTAGCATCTTTTCGAGTCCACTCGCAATCTTTGCACAGACTTTCCATGGAGTCTCCGTTGGACGTGTAGTTTCTTGTGGACAGATTTCGGCCTCTTGTTTTCCTCTGATAAGGGATTCAATGAAACAGCCTGAAAAGTTCAAATTATTCTTGAACAACTCTGGACCATGATTGCTAGAGAGACTAAAGTTCTGAAGTCCATGGTCTACAGTAAAGGCAGAAACAGTGTGGTGTTGAAACAGTGTGGTGCTAACATTTGTCAGCAGATCTGAGTTAATGCAGTTCATGGAGAGCCACGTGTCTGCATGTTTTCATATTTTATATTGTCTGATTTGAACCTAGCAGGGCTAGCCTTACTTTGCCAGACACTTGTCCTCCTAAAAACATTATGTCTGTGGTTCTCTACCTGAAATAATAATAACCCTTTAAATGGTCTGCACTCAGCACAGCGCCGGGCCGGGCGGTGAGAAGTGGCGTCCGTGTTCTCGTGAGTCTCGGTTCACAAGACATCAGCTTAGCACAAGCAGCAGTAAGAGATTTAACAATAGTTGCTGTGTGCCAGCTTTTTACAGTCCACACATTCAGCTAGCATCATGTCATGTGGAGACTATCTGAGCTGAAATACTCTCCACACACATACACACACACACACACACACACACACACACACACACACACACACACAATTGGAGCGTTTTGAGAAACAAAACCTTGCATTTGAGTATGTAGGTCCATAAATGATAGAGATTTGCAAATGGATGCTGTTCTCTCCTCCCGGTCACCCCTCCTCACATCCTCAGGCCTGCCGCTAAATTATGGAGGGAAACACTTTTCCTTTGAAGATATATATCAATCAAACATTCATGGCTGAGGAAGTCTCCAGACAATGGCACTGTGAAACCAACCCCACGATACACTCAGTGTGTGTGTGTGTGTGTGTGTGTGTGTGTGTGTGTACAGAAACAAACTGGTTTGCCAATTAGAGCAGAAGTTGACCATCCTGTAAATATTTAAATGGGCATCACATATCATATACATGAAGCAGCAAAGCAGCCTAGCGTGCTGCTGAACTCTGCAAAGGTCGTTGACTTGGTCCTTACCGCTTTAATACACAATGAACATGTCTACTTAGGAGACATGCGGCTTAAGGAGGATCACTGGACAGCCTGGGTTGAAGGTACATTATGCCTGGCAGCCAGTCAAAAGATTACAAGAGGAACAATTTGTAAGAAGTCGACAAGATCTTGATCATCTCATATCAAGAACTAGAGGACAGCTCTAGATGAAGGTAGCCAGGGCACAAAGGTGAAGAATGACACAGTCCCTGAGGTCAAAGGGGGCACCCGTCCCCTCCAGCTGTACACACAGTGCCTTTAATCCAGGGGTCCTCCTGCAGGCTGAAGCCTCACATCGTCCGACAGAAACTATCCCCGTGGTGTCACTTAAGAGCAGGCCCTGGCAAATGTGTCCTGAAGCTACGAATGCATTTTTAAGACGGTGCACTTTAAACCAGAGCTCACTTTGGCACCAGCCTTTTTGGGTATCTGTCTCCATTTGACTCACTTTGACACTCGCCTCTTCTTCTGCACATGTGAACCTAAAATTAAAAAAACAACCCACACGTTTCCATTTGATCACATTAGGCAGGTTTTAGTCATTTAAATAAAGCCTTTGACCCAAAACGTGGTCACCTGTGGTCACCGAGTTGCATCATACATGTGTGGGGAGTTCTAACTCACACAGGCTCCAGCCTCTACTGGACTCTATGGGTAATGTTCTCCTCTAATCACACGCACACGTTCGCCCACTGATATTTGCATAAACGTAGCCGGCCAATCAGGACGTACCGAATACGTACATTACCATGGTATATAAGGCGGCGTCCAGTGCTGCTATTTCTATATGTATTTTTCTTCAGCGATCGCCGATTGCCCACTGACTGCTACATCTCCACGGATGGATTCGCCGTTACAGGAACCTCGCCTGTCGTTCTTCGGCCTAATTGCTGCAGTGGATCTTTACGACACCTGCTTCCTATGCTTTGGAGCGTACTACGCAAGTTTGTCTGTGAGAGGTCTGTTGGTATTACCTTGAGGAGGAATACTGTTCAGACCAGGTTGACCCAGGGGGGGAGACAGTACTCCCATGTCTGTTTTTCCCACATCTACCCATACATGGGTAAATAGGGAGATGTAACACGATTCCGCTTCATCTACGGCTGCATGCACAGCCAAGCCAGTGAGAGAGAAAGCGTTCACGGACCTCATCCCAGACTCGGTATTTTCAGTGTTCTTCCTTTCCAGTCTCCACACAAGAGATAGGAGGAATAGAACACAGTGATGTGACGTCTATCATCACGAGCAAACTGGTGGCATGTTCAAAAGCCCCATTACTGGCACAGCCCTTTCCATGTCGGCCCTTCTTGGGCCAGTCTTCAGTTTATGAGGAGCCTGGCGGCGGAGAGGGCCGAGATTGGAAATCACATCTTTCTAACGGCTGCTCGCCCTCTCACGCAGTTTTACAATGAGTGGCGATGCACCCGTGTGTTGACAGAGTGGATGGACAGGACGCTGAGACTGGGATAGCCTCTCCAGTTTTGCAGCCTTCCTCCTCTGTTCATGGTGGTCAAGGTGATGGCTTTATCTTCTCAGGAGAAGATAAGATAAGATAGATTTCCTCTCAGCAGAGATCCAGGCCTTGTTACAGAAACAGGCTGCGTCTATCGTTCCCATGCACGGCAGACAGAAGGGGTTTTACTCCACGTACTACCTGGTACCCGAGAAGACGGGAGACTTCAGACCCAGTTTGGATCTCCACGGCCTAAATCAACGAATTTCCCGTAAGACGTTCTGTGTATTGACCATCAGACAGATACTGGAACTGGTTCAACCAGGAGACTGGTTCACCACCATCGACTTAAAGGACGCATACTTTCATGTCGAGGTGGCACCAAAACACACTCGAAAAACACTTCCTGGGGATAGGAAGGAGAGAACAACAGACTACCGTTCGGCTATTCACTGGCCCCCCGCACCTTCAGCAAATGTGGAGACGCAGTGCTGCAGCCGCTACACGACTTTAGCATGAGGGTCTACTTTTATCTAGATGACCTCAATGTCACAAACAAGTCCAATGTTGGCAATGTTTCACACGGCCCAATTGATCTTACACCGACATGACCTGTGGAGCCTGTGTGAGTCAGAATGAAGATTAGGATATTGTAACCCCAGTACAGGCGGAGCCCTCTACCAAGGAGGCCCTGCCGCTCCTGTGCACATATTGTAACCTTCGATGTAGCTGATGTATGTAATAAGGGGAAAGCAAGCGGTAAAGAGTGCGTGCATCTATATGTGTGATGGAATTAGTGTACATGGACACTGTGTGTCTGTGTGTCTGTGTGTGCGTGCGTGCGTGTGTCTGTGTGTGGTTAGTGAGGCTGCAGGCATGATGAGTATCAGTGCTGCTCTTGGGTAACATCCTCTTTGTGGTATTAGCAGGTGAGAACATGGTTTTGACTTAGGGTGTGTATGTCCACTGAAAAAAGGAACTGTGTGGTATAGTAAAATATGTTAAATGAACTGTACTCATTTCTACATCGTAATGAGATTCAGTGAGAACTAGAATTTCTTAAGTACAAATCTAAATATATACACATTTTATTAATGTCATAAAAAACTGTTTTGGAGGAGTAAGTTGTATTATAGCTTTACTCATGGGCCTACTATTTCAATGTTTTGTAGTCACTGCTCATAAACCTTAAAATACTAAGTCAATTTTAATATGAAAGTATAGCGTGTTTGAATCTGCGCATGTGCCTTTGGATAACACGAGCTACTCGCGATTTTGGACAAAGACGGTCACGTTTCGGTTGGGTTTGTCACAGAGGTGCTGCATGGCTGGGTTATCTTGGGTGTGTGTTGATAAGCTAGTTGCCTTTCTGTTTTACATATGTGATAATATATATATATATATATATATATATATATATATTATATAATATGGGTCCGTGTGCATTTTGATAGTTTGATTCTTGCTTGCTTGATGCATCGTTATTGTTCATAATTACCTAACGTTAGTTGTCACATAAACTCAGTAACATTAAGTTTGTGATTTCTCTAACATTATGTTAACTGTACTGTTAGCTAGCTAATGTTACCAGATTATTAAAAAAACGCAATGCATCCACACGTTACTATGCAGGAAAGCTCTGCTATTTATTTCACTTCTATAAAACTAAAGGCATAAAAGCTGCCATAGAAAGGGAGAGGAAGGTAATATTAAGTCAGAAGCAGAGGAGATGAAATGTAACGTAACGTTAGTTAACGTTAGTTAAAGTTAGGATGACTAAGCTAACTCTGCAGGAAAGCGGCTGTCAGGTGAACTTTAGAGTAATTTATTAATGATTTTAAGCTTAAGCTGCCCATTTTGGTCTGTAAATTATTCAATGTAACCTTTCCAAAATAAATCAAACATGTAATTTACTGGAGTTAGTCTGCACATAAAGGCAACATTTGGAGTCACGTTGTAACGTACCAGACAGTCACCCTGTCGATACGCTGGTCTGACCAGTCGCTGCCTGTAATGGCAAATTACATTACTTAATTTAAGCATTAAATTCAGTATTGATAAGTTTGTACAAGATTAAAATGTAATGTTTATTTCTAATGTTACGAACACTGGTTCATTTTTGGAAAGGTTTTCTTGAGGAGACATCTGCCTGTAATTTATTTAGCAGATATTGGGAGGTATTTTGTCCCCCTCTCCAAAACAAAAGTGAACTTCCTGGAGCTCAACCCTTCACAATATAAAGCTTTCTAGTCTATCTTTTTTTTTGTTTTTGCTGCTTTTAGTCAGTGTATTTATTAACTTAATTGGACATGTGACGAAGTGGAAAGCCTCTCATGCGAGTCCAGTCTTGTCAGTTAAGTAATTTCTATTCCTCAAATAATTGTAATTAGGTGGGAATGTTATATTCATGAAGTTCATCTGTAATTTATTAGTTAAAAAACAAAGTCTTATAAACATGTTTTTATCAACAGGAAGCAGAATAAAAAAAATAAATAAGTGCCAAATAAAGTGCCACACACAGCAACAAAAGTCCCTCTTCAAACAACAACACCTTGAAATTTACAAGGAGGCTCATTATTTAATCATAGTATCATAGTATTATTTAATCATAGTATCATAGTATTATTTAATCATAGTATCATAGTATTATTTAATCAAAGTATTTCTGTAAAATAATGGACTTTCTTTTTACACCTAGTAGCACAAAACATTTTTGTACTTATATTTGCTTTTGTAATAAATGTGTTATTAAAATTGTAACAAAAACTATCAGTATTGTATCGATTAAAAACGTTTGGTCCCTACTGTTTATAACACTGTCTCAATTTAATTAATACTGATCCGCCTTTGAACTGCAGTCTTAGCTCTGGCGGTAGGCGGAAAACTCAACGCTTGGCAGGAGCGGTCAAAATTGGCAATATTCAAAATCTACAAAGTTGATTTGTCGTTGCAATAATTCTCAGAAGAGAATTTAATGATGAAAAAAATATACCGGCGTTCGAACCGGGTAGCCGGCCTCCACAGCTGCCGTGGTTCAGTCGCTCTCCTCAGCCACGGCAGCTCCGAAGATCCGGTTAGCATTATAGCTAGGCTACCTATCACTAGGATTTAGGTCATTAATGTGTAGCCAATTAGAAGCAGAGTAGGGGCGGGTCTTCTCGCAAGGTATACTGGGTAGGCGCGCCCGCACATGTGCAGGTCGGATCGGGCAGCTGGGACGGATTGGGCACTGACACCCACAGACAGCTACAACATTGTTTTCCTCCATTTTGGATTCAACAACGTCAGCGATGACAGGAGGAGAATCGAAACACTGATAGGCTTCTGCGACACGGCGTCACACAAATTTCTCAATTTCAAGTTGAAATATTTCAACTCCCGCGAATACGCAGATGGTGCAGTTTTTGCACCGTGCCATTCCCGTCACCCAAATTGTATACTCGCCTCTTAGCATTGACTTTGTACCTAATCGTACCTTGTGAAAAGGTGAAAAAAATATATATTTTAGTGTACTGTTTACCTGTAAAATGAGAAAGTTTACCCTAGCCGGTGGTGCTTTGTTTTCTCTTGACTCATTTCAATATGGTGGCCGATTTACAAACTTTCTAATTTTATAGCCGAACAGTACACTAAAGTATGTTTCTGAAAACATTTTAGGATATTATATTATATTATTTTTTTCATAGATTACCTTTCTCAGGATATAGTGACACAACAATAACCTTTTTTATAATATTTGCTCAAAGAGACCAACTGCAGCTTTAATGCAAAAACTTGACAGAAATAGTAATGTGGGACTTTGGTGGAGAAGTGAATCAGCACCTTGCCTTAGAGTTAAAGAGGAACGCATGTGTTGTCTATTAATGACAGTGATGTCATTGTTGCATTTACTGCTTCTGAGATTTCACTTGTTTAAAATAAGGGCTGATAAAAAGCTATTCCTCATAGTCAGATTGTACAAGGTTCATTCTACAAGTTTGTTGTTCCAAAAATGTGGAGGTTTTACTGAATGTACAAGTACTTGTTCTCAGACTACACTGGTGATGTGAACGTTAGTGATTCACTAGTGTTTCATGTTGACAAAATAAACATGTTAATTGTATTGTATTATAGTTGTGTGATTTGTGATAAACGTATATTAAATGCATAGAGAAAATGATCATATTAATTTGGTAACATTTATGAAAATAAAATTAACAGTATTTACATAATTATAGTGAGTAATATAACTTCATACAACTAAGTGATTGACAATGTCACAAAGAAAAAATATAAAATCGACTTATTACTTCATAACGGTAAATATTGCAAATATATCAGATTTACTTGAAAAATGTTATGACGGCGACATTCCTGTCTATGAAAAAACTATATAGCCTTTACTTAATTATTAAAAATATTATAAGTATAAATATATAAAATATTATAGTATATATAGTAATATATAAGTATTATAATTTAAGGAAGATTAACTAAATATCTTAACAAATATTATGTTTAGTGGTAAATACATTTGACTTGATACTGGCCAGTGTGTGGTACCTGATATTACAGCAGTAAAATGTACTTACAAAGTGCTTGTGCAAATTGTATCTAGGATTTTATCAAGTATATCTTACAAGTAATTTTTTTCAGTGTGTGTGCAAGTGTGTGTCTGTGTGAGACGGCTGGGAGGGGTAAGGTGCTGATTAGGGTTTACATTGCTAGTGGGTGGTTACTAAGTGGGCCCCAAGGTGCGAAAGCAAATCTGATGATTGCAGCGAAAGCGAGCCGATGACAATGTTTCCGAAACGTCAGTTAAGATAAAAACCAGGGTCAAAGTGAGGAGTCAGTTAAAGAAGAGCAGCAAAGAGAGAGAAAAAAAGGTGTCAAAGTCTGAAGTGGCTCACACCACAGATGTTACTGTGGAAGAGTATGTAGAGCATCATTAGTCAGTGACCTGTTTAAGGTCTCGGACTGATGACACAGGATGTGTGCAGTAAAATGTGTTTAGATTCATTCTGACAGGTCCTTGGGCCATGTGTGTGGACACTGAACGTGGGAACAAGTTGTGTTGTCAAGCATGAAACTGTGTGCCATACAGGAACTGCTTCATTTAACCACACATTTTAGCTTTCGAGTAAAGATTGCATGGTGACATGCTAAGCTACTGGCAGTAATTCAAATCACATGGAGTAAATAAGTAGTTTACGGCTGGTTTAGTGGGTGCACAAACTTGACTTGTTTTATTGTAGTAATACCAAATTATCCTAAACTATATGTTTTATTCCCACCACCAAAAATAAGCATCAGCTTTAGAAATATATTCAGTTATTTTATTTTCTGTAGTCTACCTGTGCACTTATTTAGCCAAATTAAAGGACCAGTGTGTAAAAATTATGGGAACTACTAGCAGAAATGGAATAAAATATGAATAAGTGTGTTTTATTTAGTGTGTAATCATCTGAAAATAAGAATCATTGTGTTTTTCTTGCTTTAGAACCGTTTATATCTACGTAGGGAATCTGCAACGTTGCACCACCATGTTTCTACAGTAGCCCAGAACCGCTTGGGCCAGAGTCAAAAATGTTTTTTTTCTACACACAGATAACCGTACTTTAACTATTTTAGTCTAATGTTGCCCTGCACTCTGTGACATTAACTGCCTTACATTAGAAGTTAGGTGTTTTGGCTTCATTAAGTCACAGCGGACTGTCAACTCAGTTTCATGTGCCACAGCAATCCCTGGCATCATGCTACCCTACATAAAACAAAACAAAAATATATATATATATATATATTTTTTTTTAATGTATTTTAAAGAGTTCTACCCAGAGAGGTGTACAGATGTTACATTTGGGAGCGGATTGGTAATCAGTATCAGCAGATCTCCTGAGTAGTGGTATCAGATTTTGTATCAAGAGAGAAAAAGTCAATTTTATTTGTATTTTATTTAGATCCGTAGTTCTTTTGCTGTTATGAATGTATATTGCAAACCATTTGCCAGTGATGGGGAACCTTTCTTTTGTTGGCTTGTAAATATTGTAAATTGCCTTCCACCCAGTGTTAAACTGGAGTACAGTACATACACTGTTGCCCCAGTGGACATTGTCTTGGCTTGCCATCCTTTAAGATAACTTTCTTAGTGGCTTTAGAAATGATTTTACAAGTTGTTTTTTTGGCCAGACTACCATCACTTAGGGATTAAGTGTGACAACATATTTAGCAAAACATCAAGTAATGCCATTACAATTCCTGGATATGTTAGGGGCATTCAGAGAAGATAATGTATGCAGCTCATAGATTATTTATTCATCTCACTAGTCGCAGGGCCGGGAAATGGAACTCGCCAAATTGCAATTGACACTTTATATAGCTCATGGTTGGTTAACACTTTAGGTTGTTTCACTTTTCTATTTCCCACCTCAACATCCTGTTTCAACAGGAAATACATCACATTAAGTAAGTAGTGATTCCATTGCATTGCTAGATACTGTAAGTATCTCTCACTAAGTACTGTATACAGTTATTGTGGGAAGCAAAAGGTCATGCTCCATGTAGCAGCCTGTTCTCATTCTCAAGATGTTAACCTTTTCCATTCCTCTCTTTTTCATGGACCCATTTTTGTCTTTTTTTAGGGGGGCACAAGGTTTTTTAGGGGGAGATAGCAGGTCAACAGTAGATGTCACATAGAAGGGGAACATGAAGATTAATCTGAGATGCAGCTCAGCACTGTGTGTCAAGTTCTTCTAGTCATTAATCAGAAATAAAAAAAATAATTTTTGAGTTAATACCATTTGTTACACAGATTTGTTGCTAAATTTAACCTTTTTTTACTACTCAAGAATTGATAAAAACACCATAGAAAAAGCCATGCTGGGATTTGGGATCGAAAACTTTTGACATTTGGAGATTTCTGCAAGAATTGTATTTTTCGGCGATTAGATAGCGAGCACTTCTGTTCTGGGAACTGCTCAGAAACCCCCTTATTGTCAGTCTAGCTAGGAAAGTCATCCATCCTCTGAATGCTCTAGGTCTCTAGTTTGATCCGTCCATCCTCTGAATGCTCTAGGTCTCTAGTTTGATCCATCCATCCTCTGAATGCTCTAGGTCTCTAGTCTGATCCATCCATCCTCTGAATGCTCTAGGTCTCTAGTCTGATCCATCCATCTTCTGAATGCTCTAGGTCTCTAGTTTGATCCATCCATCCTCTGAATGCTCTAGGTCTCTAGTTTGATCCATCCATCCTCTGAATGCTCTAGGTCTCTAGTTTGATCCATCCATCCTCTGAATGCTCTAGGTCTCTAGTCTGATCCATCCATCCTCTGAATGCTCTAGGTCTCTAGTTTGATCAATCCATCCTCTGAATGCTCTAGGTCTCTAGTTTGATCCATCCATCCTCTGAATGCTCTAGGTCTCTAGTTTTTGGCTGTAAAGTTTCATGAGGCTGTGATTATCCTAGACGTCACCACAGGTCATTTTATACAGTGAGGTCAAGTCTCAAAAAATGGTCTCACTACAATGAAATGACTCCTATGGGGACTAACTTTACAGTGATACCAATTAATGCAGTTCCAAGACTGTTTATGGACCCCAGTATGCAGAAATATTCAAACACACCATTTTAGAATAGGTGAAAATAACACATTTGTATTGCATTAAAAAAACCGCATGGTTTTTGCCCCAAACTGCATGTGATTATCATAAAGTGGGCATGTCTGTAAAGGGGAGACTCGTGGGTACCCATAGAACCCATTTCCATTCACATATCTTTAGGTCAGAGGTCAAGGGACCCCTCTGAAAATCGAAATGCGACCAACAAACGCAAAGCTTTCATCTAAGAGACCACTGCTCGTGTCCCGCGTGTCATGTTACAATCAGCTCTTCGTTTGTGTCACGTGTTCACAACGTTCAGTTTCATTATCATTGAACAAACGTAGTAGTTTTAAACCCAAGCATGAAGTTCTTTCCTAAACCTAACTAAAGTGGTTTTGTTGACTAATCCTAAAGTGACGCAGAGGGGTGAGACTGAGAGTTGGGATGAGAACGTGTTGGTATTAGGCAACCTGACCCATTAGATTTCGTAATGTGAGTATCGAAGAATCTAGAGTTGGTTGAAATTGACAGCATGTAGTTTGGTACAAGGGTGCAGTGATGTAGCATGTGGTATAAAAGTTCAGCTGTAGCCAACAGGATTATGTAAACGCTCGAATGAAACACATTTCTGTCCAGAGTGGTATTGACTGCCTTTCAGATGAGCCGCTTTTAAAAGCCATTCACACCTGCCGTGTGTGAGATGCTTTTCTGTACGCTTCTTTTGTTGCTTGTGCAAGGTGTCAGAATGTCGTGATTGCATGGCCTTGCCCTTGAGTGTGAAGAGCTGTTTGCTTGATTACTGATTACTCCAGAAGTCATCCATTCAATGGCTTTAGCTTTTGTTTTTACTCCAAACTTTGCAGCGTGCCAGCATCCAGGCTCACGGTCATGTTCGCTGTAGTTCATTACCGCCGCAAGAAGTGAGAGAAAAGAGGAAGTCGTCAAAAAGCATTCTTTCCTCCGTTCTTTTCAGCCAAGGTTTCTCGGCTGAGCACGCGGTAAGGAGGCGGGCGGGAAGAAAGGCAGAGAAGCGGTAAACAAAGCACGCTTGGGTCGCCCATCTCCAACGTGACCACGCGTTGATAAGAACATGAGTGGTGCTTTGTCTTTACATCTTACCACCTCTCGTCTTACACATGTATTTATAGAAGGGGCTAATTTCCCCCTCTTTTCTCTCGCAAAAGGTGTGATGCACAAAATTTCCGTGGCTTTGTAACAGTGTGTTTGCTCTTGTCACCATTGCTGTGGTTTTATACCCTATGGATGATTTGAAAGGGAAGATGTTTCACAAGGAGAGGACAGCAAGCATTTCTCATTAGCAGGTACAATAGGTGAGGTGTGAGTATGGCAGAGCAAAGCTTAATCAGGAGAAGGCTTGGCGTGGTCCAGCACATACCTGCATTCATCTCACATCAACTCTCTGATCTGATTTAGAGAGAACAAACAAGCTGTTCAATGATGAAAGTGACAGATGACGGAGTCAAAGTAAGAGTGATTGTCACGGTCACGTCTTTCCGACACAACTACTGGCCAGATTGCAATAAAATTTGGATCACCTGACTTTTCTTTTAGAACCGCAACCAGGACAAAGAATTCACTTTACTTAAACTGTGTTGAATACCAGGTATCTCATTGACAAGGGTTGACATTTCCATGAAATATGTTGTGGACATTTGTGATTTCTAGACCATGATCCTAATGACTTTAGTCACCTCCTGACCTTCTTGTTCCACCATCAAGCAAAGGTTTCTATAAACAGCAAGATGTAGAAGGCATATTGCCATTAAGATTGCAACCCTTTACATTTTGGACACTGTAACCTTGTCTGTAGCGCAACCATGAGGACAACATATCAACTTTGCACATATGGTATTGACTTTTCAAAGCACATTCATTCTCCCTAGACCCGCGAACATCCAAACTGTCTTAAGCCAACTTTTTCAATTCAGCGGACATACTGTATATAGTTTATAAGTAAGGCCCATGGTGTGTATGAAGGAAGAAAACTGTATTGTTTTTTATTTGATTCATGTATATTAGTTTTCTGAACCAACTCAATCGATAAATTGCTATGTTCACAACATATAGACAGCAGGGGGGGTTGTGTGAGTGTGAGATTATATTGAATTAAATTGTATGAGAAAAAAACTGTTTGGAGTGTAAAACAAGTTTAAGAGTATACAGTTGTGCTAACAGCTCTGTGCTAAATTAAGCGGGCGTAATATTTACTATGGTAGCCATTTTAGTTAAGCGTGATAGCACGCTTACATTTGCTGATCAGAATCAGGTTTATTGCCTTGGTGATTTGGTGCATAACAATAAACATAGTAAGAGAAAATAAAAGATAAAAGTATGTGCTACAACAGTAAAGAACCATAAATTAATTCATGAATTGACAATGAAAAATTTGTGGGAATGGCAATAGTTGTGCAGGTACTTGGTCATAAACCCAAATATTGGGCAAATTGAGCCTGAACCAAATGCCACGGCAATCCACCTAATAGTTGTTGAGACATTTCCATCTGAAAAAGTAGGCCAGTACTCACTGGTAAGTAGAGAATGAGGGGGCTGTAATTTGAAAGTGAACTGTTCAATGTAACTTTTTTTATTTGAGAATAAATATAATTAATGATGAATTTTTTTTGTTTTCTGAATCTGCTCTTTTGATTTAAAGAATATGATTTTACAGGCCAAACATTAGCAGAAGAATTAAATGTTCAGATCAATCTGACAGTGCTTATTTTTTAGTCAAAAACTTTCTTTTTTTTCTGAAAGGTGGAGAGACAGTGGATGACATGCAGCAAAGGGTGGCAGGTCAGATTTCAACCTGGGTTGCTGTGGTAAGGACTCAGCCTTGGGTCATGCGGCGTCAACTCTACCAGGTTAGCTAAAGGGGCGCCCCACAAAAGTCTTTCTTGGGGGAGGACCCCAAACCCAATATCTCGTATTATCTAAATTCAAAATGTAATACTGATAACGGCTGATACACACGCCAACATGTAAATAAAGCCCGGGCCACACAGGGAACATCAGCAGCGCGTGGCGGCTGCGAAACCTGTTGTTTTTTTATTTTGGCGTCCCTGTTAACAGATTAGAGCAGACACACTGCCAACGTGAGCAGCGTGGCTCGGCTGCGTGTCAGCTGCGTCTCTTTTAGAAATTTGACAGTGAAAGTGATCTTTTGACGGTATATTGACATCATACCAACAACATCACTACAGTTTCAATGTCTATATCTGTAGAATATGTCACGGACATAAAAAAAGGTAAAGATTTATTTTTAAAACAACACTGCCTGCTTCCGTTTCAACATAAAAGCGCTCTAGCATTTGTTAACACAAGGCTTTTATTCTGAAATATTTACAGGATAATGTTGTAGAAAATGCAGTGAATTGCATGGCTTCATGAATGAATGAAGAAAGGGTTTTTAATTGTGGATTATTATTATTATTTACAAATTACCACATGGTTCTAAACCTTTTTCTGTCTAAAATAAATATAAATTACATTTATAATGAAATGAAATGGCCTCCGTCACGCACTGCTGACGCGGGCAATCTGGCCCAAGCATAAGGGGAGTACCGGCCCTTATTTTTTTTCCACTTTAAGCATCGATCTGAACCAAATAATTTCAGCCCGCTGGTGTGATAGATGAAACGTCAATTCATCCAGTAGGTGTCAAGATATTTTACTGGATTACTTTGGGTCATGGAATAACCGTACTACTTTTATATACCATGGCAATCCATCCATTAGTTGTGAAGACATTTCACACAAAACCTGCATTACCTGCATATTGTGGTGCTAGAGGAGTAGTCAGAGGATCACCGAAGTCATTCTGTACAAAATGTCATGGTGGTACGGCTACAAAGTGAAGGGTGTCATATCATGACTTGTATTACACATTAGTCTCTCAGACTCTGTGTGGATTGATACATTAGTTGAAACAGAAGAATAACTTTTCAGTGACATGGACAGATGGTGGACATTGAAAATGCTTCACGCTGGTGGTGCAGATCCATCCACCTCTTTTGTGCTGTGACATGGAGAGAACATTGTAGCCATCAGCAGCCACTAGCAGGGTAGTTCAGACATTTAGTTCATACATCTGTCACATACAGAAACAGACATTTCCTTTCAATCATTTCACTTGATGTAGCCTCCTCAGCACACTCTCCAGTCCCCAAACATTTAACACAGTTAGCCCATTCATCCAAGCTGCCGACATCAGTTGAGTGTAAAATTGTTTAGCATGAATTACGGCTGAAATATCCTTTTATTCCAGCACTTTTGTCTTCTCACTCTCGAATCTGAACAGTCAGCAAGAGACGTCCAGCACGCTCAAATGCTTTTAATAGAGCTAGCTGTGGAGAGGAACGGCTTCAACTTTTCATTGCAGTTTGGGGTAGATTTACAAGGAGTTTGGAGTGTAAAAGGCAACCAACTAACCCCAGACCACACATGTTCATGTGTCACATACACAAAGAGACACCAAGTCAGGGACAAATATCAGTGTCTGTTACCAAGTAAAATGATGACAAAAAGTTTGGGTACCAGAGACAGATCTGTCTGAAGTGTTTCCCTGGAGAGTGGCCTACATCATCTCTTAAATATTTCAATCCCTGTGTTCATGTCGGGGAGGCAAGTCTCACAGACTCCCTGCCGTTCCCTGTTAATGAATATTAAGAGGGACATTTTCCTGAGGGTGAGGCCCCTTTTATTTATTCCCTTTATTGTTTTAAACTCTCTTCTCTCCACTGCGCTTGGTCTCTCTGCCTCTAATTTAATTGCGCGTTCATCAGCTTGCGTCGAGCTTGCATCATTACCGTGTTGACCTGGCTGAGATAAATGCAGAGGAAATGACGAATGTGCTGTGCAAGACAATTACAGGAGAGGATGAGGGAAAGGATCAAACCAGCTGTTCGGGTTTTCAGTGTAGTCAGTGTACAGCTGTGTCGGTTGTGTTTTTAGTGGCATTGCTCTTGAACTGGCAATGTTGGTTGGTCCACCAAGCCTAGCAGGAGAAATAAGTTCCCATGTACCCGCATGGCATGTTTTTGTAATCTGTTTTGTTAGGACCCTAATGGTGTCTACTTCATGTTGCCAAGATCAACTAATAGCCCATGGGGTCATTTGGCGGCCATCTTGAATTGATGTCCACACGAGTGGTGAAACTTGCCGATTTCCTGAACCAGACAATATACGAACACAAATTAACCCACTTTTTCATATAATTTTGACACCAGGAATCAAATTGAAAGGTCATTAACATGGTGCAACCCCTCTTTATTGGCTCTTTACAACTTTCTATATTTTGTTTAAGTTCATTAAGTGGAGGGTAATCACTCTAACTGACATAGGTGGCAATCTCATTTGAATGCACGAGCCATCAAAACCCTGTTTCACTGATTATCATCGTCCTCCGTCTCATCATTAATCTCCACCTCATCACAAGTGTCCCCGGGGGGTTTTATTTTTTTTTTGCAATATCTTTGCAATGAAAGTACAATCAAATCAAACCATAAAGTTGAAAAATCTAAAATATAACAAACAAAAAAATCCTACATAAATCATAAGTATTTACAAATTGGCATGAACAGCAGCCCAATGCTGCTATATGCCTAAGGTTGTGTCTAGAAGGTAACCTGGAAATTGAGAAAGTCTGGCACATGCTCACTTGATTCAGCACAATGACTGCAGCAATGGCAGACTTACCGGGAGCCGTTTCAAATTTTCTCACTGATTTTGAAGCGAATCTGCAGTTGTACCAAGAAAATACCGATATTAAATTTGTTGTTCTAAAAAGCAACACGTTGTTTTGAAAAAGTGGTTTGAGCTGTCAGCTAAAGTTAAGGTTGGCTAACTAACATTAGCTAGTTAGTTGGTAACGTTACTTGCTACCAGTGTCAGTCTGATCAGTGTTTCCCGCACATTGACTTTACTTGGGTGGGCCACCCTGGTATATTAATAGCCGCCCCAGTATATTTGGTGACCCTTTATTATTTTTTTGTATCCATTTGAGAAAACATTGCATCCATGATCGATAAACTAGTGTGGTGTGGCTCATTCTGCTGACATTGCATGAATGCAGCGGTATAGAATCACAGAGCTGCTGTGTGGACACATTACTGTTTATTTGTCTCTGTGTGTGTTTGAGATCACCTGTCAATCAAACAATGTGTAATATGACATATTTTTCTTGGATTATCTGTTGATGAATTGAAGTAATAAGAAACCATTTTTATGCACCTCTTGCTTTCTTTTGTAAATATTACTGGCCTCAGAGTTGTTAAGCACTCCGTCTGCACACACACACACACACACACACACACACACACACACACAGTGAGGCAGCTGCTGTGAGTGCAGATTATTCTATCAATGTCAAACTTCAATGACGCTTGTTATCTGATAAGGTTTGGTTTTAATAAATGAGGGACGAGCAGCCAAGCTGAATGTGGCAGTTGTTTAACCCCCTGTCTGCACGGCACAGCACGGCGCCGGACCGACAACTCCATCACCCACACAGCAGTCATGGTCACAAATATCACTATCCTCACATCTATCATTAGTTGCAGCAGTTCAGAGCTTCATGACTGGACTGTGGCTGCTGGCGGTGGCCAAATAGTGAACAGGGCATGTCCACAGCTAATATGTCCTGTTGAAGCAAAACATGAAACTCCATCCTTAACCTATTCAGTTTGGCAACATGATAGAGACCTTGGCAGTACAGTCTCTCGATTACAGGTGTTGGCTTATTCCCATAGAAAAAAATGACTGAAACGTGATTGCAGGAGTTGATTGGCTATTGATCAATACTGATGATTCACTGCTCACTCTACAGCTTTTAATTAGTTTTATAGAAACTCTCCTCAACAATGGACGACGGTCATACCACAAAGTGTCACAACAAATCAATTTGCAGATCCTCGGGAAAAAAAGGTGGAGACGCATACTTGCAGTGGTTACAGCTGGTTGTGTCTACTTTTGTTCATGGAAAAATAGAAATGAAGAGAAATGATTTAGTGATGTTTCTTCTCAATTGACAGAGCATAGTCATACAAAATATGATGGTGTTTTTGGTTTTGGACTTCTCTGGTCAAAGGCATGGATTTGTCTGTAAGTTCATTGAATTTGATCATTGCCACATGCTAACCTGTTTGGCTTCCTTGGGCGAATCCACTGATTGTGGTGATTCCATGAGATTAATTTATTTGTATTATTAATTTTGTTGTTACTTGCCTTGCCTAACAGTCCAAACCACTCACAATTTTAACTGCATGAAATCCAGGCATATCATATACTTATCTTCCGTTCTGAGACAAACAACCTGGTTCCAGACCTCTGAATCATCACCTACATCTCTGATTTGTTCAATGATTTAAGTAGACCTGATTTTGAACCCAGTGATTGCAGTTGGAGTCAGTCAACCAATCAGAGCTTTGTAGGCAGGATTCAGAACGGCGACGTCAACTTCCTTCATAGCTCGCTAGCTAACTACATTGTAACGTGAATCAAGATCTCTCTTCTCCCCAGGAGTGAACTGAAGAAACGCATCCAGAGCAGGATGTTAGAAAGCTCTGGGTAGGCTCAAAAGTGACACTAATGGTAAAAGAGGGACTGAAAGCCCAATTTACAACCCAAAGACCTAACCATGACCTGAGAGTTGCCAATACTCTCGCATTCCAGAAATCACGAATTGCACCCAAAAAAACACACAATGGAGATCCTAAAATGAAGAACAAAGGGACCGATATTTTGCATTCAGAGTGACATGTATGTTAAGGTGGCAGTAGGCCAAAATTCCCATAATAACCTTTCAGCATATTGTAATTCAAGTGTTCTGAGAGAAAAATAGACTTCTGCACCTCCTCATGGCTCTGTTTTCAGGCTTTAAAACATCTAGCCTGTGACAGAAGATTTTGGCCAATCACAGGTCATTTCAGAGAGAGAGCGTCATGTGACCGGAACTTGGCGTTCCTTCAACAGTTTTCACAACCGCGTCACAAACTTTCTCATTTTACAGCTAAACAGTACACTACAAGATGATTCTGAAAATATTTGAGGCGAGAAATAGTCATTACAGTAACAGAATATTGATTCATATTTGATCAGCGGTTACTTGTTTCATGCACTACTGTCACGCTATAGCAACCGTTTTATAAAAATAGCTTTTTTTAATCATATTTGCTCCAATCTCGCCTACTTCAGCTTTAATCTAACTATAAAGCAAGGAATGTCTTTCTGTCTGTCCGTCCCTCCCTCCCTCTGTGTGTTGTTCACATATCTCTAGAACCGCTCATCTGATTGACTTCACTCTTGGTGGGTGTATTGCTGGAGACCCAAGGACATACAGTGTCAAATTTGGTGCAATTTGGACGTGTTTAATATCAATAAACTCGGAATAAACAAGTACACTGCGCTCTGTGTAGCAGCTGGGGGGGGCTTCAGGGCTCTGCAGACTGAGACGAGCCTGACGTCAGGCTCCACAGTGCTCTGAACGGGCACGAGCCCCCGACCAGCGCTGCAAGCAGCAATACCACAAGTCTATTAAGCAATCGTTCCGAACAGGCACGCGCTCCGAACGCTCACTTTACAACCAACCTCTTCCTCACGAATCAACACGAGTGGATAGTAACCACGACCTGGGTGTGTTTTTCAGGAGCGGATTTAGTGATTCTGGGGCCCCAAGGCCAAACGCTGTCTTGCTTTCCTTTTCACCCTCTCTAACTGGGAATGTTTGGTATTGGCAGTGGTAAAAGAAGTCGGACTACTCAAAACTTTTTTGGCCGGACCGCAGAGGTCCAGCCGTACAAACGCAAAAGTTTGCCACTAAGTGACTGAGTGATGAAGTTACGTGATTGGTCGGCCGAGTTCTGACTGAGTGATAGAGTTACACGATTGGTTGGCCGAGTGTTGGACTTTCCTCACTGGCCGTTGCTCTTTCAAAATGGAAAGGCGGGAACAGTCCTTTTTCTATTTTTTCAGGTTGGCGTCTATAGTCACTCCACTGTTTGACTGCAGCTCATTCAGAATCTGTTGCACGCAAAGAATGGGATAACCCTCTACTCTTGGATAACGGTAGCCTACTACTATCTGGGGACAAAAGACTTCTGAATTCATCCACCTGACCATTTTATCAGTCTTTTCAAGGTAAGTGAAATGCTGTAACTTTACTGCTAGACTAGCGTTGGCATGGCCTACGTATGGAACTCCAACCTCCCCCGACACATCAAGCTAAGCTTCTTCTACATGACTGAGGAGTCTGTTCTCCTATATGGCTGCCAAAGCTGGACCCTAAAGCCCACCCTATAGAAGTCTCTGGATGGGTGCTACACCAGAATGCTGCGTGTGGTACTAAATATCAACCAGAACGAGCATGTTACCAACTAGCATCTGTACGAGGGACTACCAAGGCTAAGTGAGAAAGTGGCAGCCTGGAGAATGAGACTTGCCGGTCACTGCCAAATACATCAAGAACTCCCAGCAAGCATGCTGATCCTGTGGGAGCCAACGCACGGGCATCGATCACAGGGACGTCCCACACCCACATACATGGACGTACTGGGAGGAAATGCAGGAGTGGACAGTGCTGGCAAGCTAGCCAGATGTATGGTGGACTGAGACAGCTGGAAGCTCCGCTGGAAAGCCCGTCTGAGGACGACCCAATGAGTGAGCGAGCGTTACTAGGTTACTCGCTTGGAACCGTATGGGTTTTCTTTTTTCGTTTTTCATTAGCAAAAGTTGTGGATAGTACCTCTTACCTGTTTGGTAACACCTGGGTCGAGGTTCCAAGCGAGCTGAGTCGATACAGCAGATTGTTACTCGTTTGGAACTGGGTTTTTTTTCGTTTCTCATTGGCAAAACGATTGGTATAATCGTTTAAAACTTGTGTAAAATCAACATGTTGACGATGACTGCTTTATGGAGCTTTGATGAGCGAGGGAGCTAGCTAGCTAGTTAAGTAGCTAGCTAATAAGTCAACACCAAAAATGTAACATTACATAGTGCTTGTTTTTTGGGGGTTTTTTTCATCGGCAAAAGTTGTTGATGGTACCTGGTACCTGTTTGGTATCACCTGTGTCGAGGTTTCAAGCGATACTTCACATTACTGATTAGTAGGATTGTATAAAACTTGTGTAAAATCAACATGTTGATGACTGCTTTATGGAGATTTGATGAGCAAGTGAGTTAGCCAGCTAGCTACGTAGCTAGCTAATTAGTCCCAACCCCAAAAGTGTAACATTACATGGTGCTTTTATTGTGCATGTGCTATTGTTTACGTTAATGTCGGATCACGCTGCATCTTTCATCATGATTAGCAGCTAAGAATATGTATTTTCAGCTGCATTAATTACATTGTGATGATGTCATACAGCAACTTTTCCCTCTAAAGCTGCTATAGCATATTTAAAACACGGACTTCTTTGTTTCATTAGTGGGCGACAGCAGGAAGACACACGGCATCATGGAGCTGGTTTCAGCGACACTCGGCCGCTCTTGTTTGAGCTCATGATAGCCCTCAGCTCTTTTATGAACCAATGTTACTCAGTGCTCTGAGACTTTTTTTGAACATCTGTATAATGTCTTTTTGTGTTTATTAAGCCCTCACAGATTACTTTCTCTTTCCCCTGGTGCTTAACCTGCTTCTTTTATATATTGTGACCATGAAAACAGTTTCCCTTTTCACTCTGCACTGTATAATGATTATTGAGGCCTGCGAGCTGCTGGAATTTAATTTCTCCACATAAATCTCCACAATAGGAAAAGGAAATTAAAGTTGCCATTACTGTCGGCAGTATTATCGTATCCTCACTTAACCTGCCATTCAGGAGGAATGAAACATTTATACTGCAGCCCCTCCTTCCTCCTCAGCCCCCGTGTATCGTCTGTGATCGCAGTGTGTGTGTGTGTGTGTGTGCGTGTGTGTGCGTGTGTGTGTGTGTGTGTGTGTGTGTGTGTGTATGTGTGTGTGTTAAAGAGAATAAAAAGGATCAATAGAGGGATATTGATATTTGAG
Organism: Sebastes fasciatus; assembly: GCF_043250625.1. NCBI lineage: Eukaryota > Metazoa > Chordata > Actinopteri > Perciformes > Sebastidae > Sebastes > Sebastes fasciatus. The sequence goes on from NC_133809.1 coordinate 31,086,721, forward strand.
AAGTTTATATTTTAACTCAGGCGACACATTACTTTATGTCCACACCTTCAACTGTTTTGTACAGTACCTACAGTGTAAATCTGTACTGTACACATGCATGACATGTGTGAAAAGGTCCGAATTTTTGCTGAAAAGCCACATTACTTTTCTAGGAAGAAACTTCAAATGATTTCACAGAAAATTAAAGACAATAAAAAAAAAAAAAACATAGATTTTTGCACAAGTTGTTGGTGTATTTGCAATCTCGGTTTTACTTTTGTTTCTTCATCTATCATTCCCACCAGCTAATCTTCTCAGTAATCCCTGGCCAGCTAATAATAACAATACCTTGAACACATACACACACACACGCACACACACATACACACACACACACACACACACACACACACACACACACACACACGCACACACACGTGAACCAAAAGAAAAAAAGAAAAAAAAATCAATTATGCTGGCCCTGACCAGGAGTGTCTCATTATTTCATAGGCAATAACCTGAATGATAGAGTAATAAAGAGCAATTTATTTGGAGAGGGGGAAGCGAGGGAGGAGGGGATGAGCAGAAGATGGATGTGTTCAGATAGACAGATCTAATTAGCCTCATCCAAGCTGCAGCTAGCCGCTCTGCTCAGGCTAATCCTGGGCTACAGCTAATGACCTGCAATACACACCACCTCCTCCTCCTCCTCCTCCTCCTCCTCCTCAATCAGCATCAGGCTGCCTTAGTCCTGCTTCTGTGGTGTGAGGATGGACAGACATCCAGCGTGGACGGATGGAGAGACCAACAGTGACCACACCTCAGAACATTATGTTTCTATAGGTCCTTACTCAGTGGCTCTGGTAGCCTAGTGAATAGGGAGTTCATGGGTTCATTTATTGCAGTTTATAGCATATTCACTGCTTTTTAAACTTGATGTTAATGCTGTTTCTATTTCCTCTGCTATTACTGGCATTGCTTTATAAATCCTATGGTATTATTATTATGTGCCAATGGTATTCAATGGTAAATTTATGGTAAACAACTAATCCATCTAGTATTTTTATTTCCTATGATATCCCTATAATATTCATATAGCAATGACTTACAGTAAAAAGTGCAGACCTAACTATGTCATCATATTCTGTTAGTAGATAGTATTTATATAATATTTCTGAAATGTGTCTCGGTGACACACAATTGATCATTTGTAGTGGCCTGATGTTTATTCTTTTGTGTTTAACATTTTGTTCAATTTAATTTGTATTTATTTTCTATTTTAATTCATCATTCCCCGACATAGGACCTTAGAAAATCAAATAAATTATAAATATATAAATATATTATTATTATTATATTTGTCCACTCCCATGTTGACAAGATTATTAAATACTTGAAAAATATCCCTTTAAGGGACATTTTGAAAAGAAAAAATGTGCGATTAATTGCGATTTACTAGACAATCATGCGATTAATCACGATTAAATATTTTAATCGATTGACAGCCTTAATATACAGTTTATATATATACATATATATATATATCTGTATATGTGATACTTATTGCATCTGGGGTATGCACAATAGTGAGATTATATCAAACGTTTTTTTTTTCACTTCCAATGGTGCTTCACATATCTGAAAGTGTAATAGGCACAAATAAGTAAATACTATTTCAATAATATCCCCGTGTTAAAATATAGTGTGTCTGTAGTGTACAATGAGATTACCACAATCTCACTATGCTTTATATTTTCAATTATTGACATTTATAGAAATATCATTTATATGGTATCTCTATAGTGAGATGACTTTATCATGACCTACAGTTGCATATATTGTTATTCTCACATTAATGTCTACATCTGTTCAGGGAATGTATGTCAACATCTGTGGTCAGTAAATGTTTGGCATTTTTGATTTAAAGCAATGATTTAAAATATTAACTAATTATTAAAAGTGTTGCCGATTTATTTCCTGCCAATCATCAAATTGATTCATTCGTTACAGCAGCAGCATATCCGGACCCACTATTGGTTCTAGTGATGAGTCACACCGTAACAGGATTTATACAGTATAATATACAGTAAGTATAGCTATAGGATGTAGAAATAATGAGTGATGCAACATACAAATAGTAATTTAGAGGATACATTAACATGCAATAGTGAGTTCATCAGAACCCTCCAGTACTTTATATTTGAATTATGTTAATTTCCATAATTTCCCCATAGGGCTTTAAGTGGTGTTACTTCACCTCTACATTTACAGTGCTATTTATGTGGCTAGTATGAATCCAGAGGTTGAGCAGTATTTATTTACCCTCTGTCTCAAAGTGTGAGGTGTGAAATTGAAACAGTAAACCAGCGCAGCCATACGCATGTGCATGTATGCACATTAATAATATCATTGGCTTTATTGTTTGGTTGTCACGACCTCTCTGTTCATTTACACACTGAGCATGTTCAGATGTTTGCTCTGTGCATTTGACATTGCAACAAACCATTCGGCATGAGTATGCATGTAATTAATATCGCAGATTTAGATTAGAGAGATAACCGGCAAATTAATCTCAACCTTAAGGGAGAGCGAGGGAAATGAAGACGAGAGAGGGGGAAAATTGGCCTTTGGACTGCTGCCATCGCCAAATTTACATCTGTTTACTCTCTCCCTCTGTGACCTTTCTATCATTTCTGGGTAGCCGAGGTTCGTTGACCCCTCTCTCTCTCTCCTTTTATCACCCCTGAACTGCCTCCATCTCTCCAACCTTCTCCTCTCACCAGGATTAACATCTCCCTCCTTGATTCTATTCTTATTTGTGGGACCTAACGAGTGAGTAGACAGGGTTCAGGGAACTTCTTTTGCAGGGAACATGTTTTAAATTAAACATAATGCCACGTCCCGGCCCACTGGGGATTGTTGTGAAGGAAGAGCTGCCATGTCTTTTCTAGCAGCAGCTGCATTTGAATAGTGTTTAGACTCTGAAGCCCTCGCCTCCCTTTCTGCCGCTGCACCTTATTCTTTTCCCTCCGCTGTGAATCTGTCCTTCGATGAAAGCCGCGTTAGCCCGACATCCAGACTCATTTACTGGAGATTGTGGCGCGATGGCTAATTCGGCTCCTTTTAAATGCTAATGCCCGCACTCTTGCTATCGCGTCTGAAACTCCTCTTTTATTGCTCAACATCCTCATTACAATGGACGGGTGAGTGTGTGTATAACTCTCTCTGGCTTTATGTGCTTTTTTATGTGTATGCAAATCTACCTGTGTGTGTAATGAATGAGAGCAGCGCCACAAGGAGGAGTTGAGAGGTGATGATTTGACACTTTCTCTAAAACACACATCCAAGAGGAAGACAGAGGAGGGGACAGGAAACGGGGAAGAGGAAGAGGAGGTGGAAGTTGGAGAGGAAGTAAAGAAGGAGGTGGAGGATGCTGTGGAGGATGAGGGTTGGAGGAGGAAAAAACATGAAGAGACAGAGGAGGATAACAAAAAGTGAACTAGCAAGAGGTGGAAGAGAAAAAGAATGCAATGGTGAAAAAGAGGGGAGAGGAAGAATAAAGTGAAGGATGATGGGAGAAGGAGAGATAAATGAATGAATAGGAATGGAAAATAAGGTGGATAGAGACGGAAGGGAATGCTGAAAGACAGAGAGGAGACCTACTTTACAAAAAAAAACGTAAATCTGCAGTAGTCAGTATATTTTTGGCATCATTGGGTAAAAGTTCCATAATAACCTTTCAGCATATTATAATTCAAGTGTTCTGAGAGAAAACTAGACTTCTGCTCCTCCTCATGGCTCTGTTTTCAGACTTTAGAACATCTAGCCCGTGACGGGAGATTTTAACCAATCACTTCAGAGAGAGAGCGTTCCTATTGGCTGTGCTCCGGCTGGTGGGCGTTGCTTGGTATTTCCTCAACTGATCTCAACATGGCTGTCGGGTAACAAACTTTTTATTTTACAGCTAAACAGTACACTACAAGATGATTCTGAAAACATTTTAGGCAAGAAATAGGCATTACAGTAACAGAATATTGATTCATATTTGATCAGCGTTGCCTAGTTTGACCGTTTGGTCGGAGTTCGTGAGTGATTGACAGCCGGCTCTCATAGACGGCAGCTGGACGGCAGACCTCAGATCAGCTCTTACTGCTTGTCTTCCTCCGGTCTGTGAAATCTTGCAGATGCCGTGAGGAGCACCGGAGGACACAGAGACACATGATTTTTTTCAGATTACCTGTCTCATGCACTACTGTCAGAATATAGTGTCGTTATATAAAAATAACTTTTTTTTCATAACATTTGCTCCATTTCTACCCACTGCAGCTTTAAAGGGTAACTTTGGTATTTTCTCAACCTGGACCCTGTTTTCCTGTTTTTGTGTCTAAGTGACTAATGGGGACAATTATTGAAATTGGTCCAGTATTGAGGGATAATGCTGCAGATGGCAGCTGCTAAACAAGCTGCAATATTTGCTCTAGAAAATTCCTCACCATCAATGTACGTACACTAAAAGTGCTTGTTTTTTTCAGGCTCATTATTATTATAAGTGTCTGATAACATTGTGGAAAGGGAGAAATAAAATGTTTTTCTCACCTTTCTCTAGAACCAGTCTGTCTGTTTGCTCGGAGAAGTCTCGTTCAAGCATTTTGCGCTGCATCCACATGGTGGAAATAATCGAAATATTCAGCCATGACATTGAATATCTTTTGGCTATGCTTTCTGTACTCAACACAACAAACTCTGACAACACCATAGGGTTTCCACCAGTGTATTGCAAACCTGGCGGCCCACCAGACCTGAGATGACTCCCCGCCAGGCCAAAGCATCGGAGAATTATGTGTGTGTACAGTTTAGGGCGGCTATCGGTGAATAAATGCTACAACTCCTCAAGACACAAGCCGAGTTCTGTGTCTTTTAGGGTTTTTCCATACATGACTCGCCGTGTCAGTCCAGCACGGCAGGGATTTATGTCTCCATTACAACAAGGCTACCCACTAGAGGGTATATAACCATGGCTGTTACTAGTGGTCAAAGGAGCGGCTGTAAAACGGTGATGAACACATTTCATTTCCTATAGATTAATATTAAACATATATTATCCATTATTTTGTTATTTAAAAGCTTTTATTATGAAGCGGCAACATCAGGAAATGTTGGGTTTTCATCAGCAGTAATTTAACACGACTCCTATGCAGCTGAACGCGAAACAGTAAAATGAAGTAGATATTTGAAGGTTCAAACAGGGAAGCAGGAAAATTCAGTTAGAAGCTCCAAAAGTACCGAGAGCTGAACACACAGCGTCTTTCTCTCTGGTCTCCTGCACACCCTGCATTCCTCTGTCCAACTCTCACTCACGTTTCCACCATTGTCTTCCGGCAACAAGTCACATGATACAATAACAAACAATCTGAGCAATTAGAAAAAAACAAGCACTTTGAGTGGACGTACATTGATATTACAGAGGCCCCACCACCTCTCCCGCAAAGCAGCAAGACACACAGACTTCATAGTTGTTTAGTAGTGGTGGATAAGCAACGCATACCACATAACGTCCTCAATTCGATTCCAACAGGGATCTTTGTTGCATTCCATACCTCTCTCTCTTCCCATACTTCCTGTCTGAATCTCTACTCTGACTGTAAAAAACTTGATCGAAGAGCCCCATTACCTCAAAATATGTTGATTCAGTCAACCTGTTTATCTACTGTACAATCTGGCATCATGTATGCATACAGTAAATTTATTCAGTGTCACCTATTTAAGAGGCGTTCAGTTGTAGAGCTGTCCACACTGGTCATCTACACATAACTGTGCAAATGTGACGCATAGTCATTTTCATACGTCACATAAATGTGATACATTTAAAGGGCACTAAAGTGATTTTAGTGTTACACTTCCATAAAGTTGTGGACTTTGTACTATGAAAGAGCAAGGTGGTCAAATTTGAAGCAGCAAAGGCCAAGAAATTCGGACTATTAGTCCTATAGCTTGGATCAAGCCGCCACAACACTGGATCCTGCATTTCCCATAATGCAACTTCCTTTCATTAACCGATCGGGGTTGGGTTTGGGTCTTAATTTTGGCAGTAACGGGGTTTGGATCTCAGTAAACTCCATTTTGCATAAGTCTGACTCAATGCACAGTGGCCATTTGGGACAATCTATCAAATGAAACACTTACACAGCTTGATGATTTCACATTCATTTAGTAAGAAAGTCGCCCAAAAAAGGTGGACTAAAAGGCTGCGTACTGCGATGAGTAGGTCTGTGTTCAGCTTTCCTGCTGGTTTACATAGCACTAAATGGTTTAGGGCCAAAATATATTTCTGATCTTCTGCTATGTTATGAGCCATCCAGACCTCTCAGGTCATCTGGATCAGGTCTGCTTAGTGTCCCCAGAGTCAAAACTAAACATGCAGAAGCAGCGTTCAGTTTTTATGCACCAAATATTTGGAACAAGCTCCCAGAAATGTGCAGGACCGCTCCAACTCTCAGTTCTTTTAAATCAAAGCTTAAAACTTTCCTGTTTGCTGCTGCCTTTTATTAAACCAGAGTAATGATCTTATACTGCACTAGAGCTTTTCAATTCAATTCAATTTATTTTTATATAGCGTCAAATCACAACAGAAGTTATCTCAAGACGCTTTAGGCAGCGGACGCAGCAGCAGATGCAGCCACAATCCAGGTGACATACAGATCCAGGTGAAACCCCGCTCCAAGTGTACCCCTGCTCCAGGTATGACCTCGCTCCAGGTGTGATCCCGCTCCACGGTTACCTGCGAGACACGGAGGCACAAGGACTCCGGGGAAGAAATTAAGTTAGTAACAATGAATGGGACATGAATATATACAGAAGGAGAGAGGAGCTCAGTGTGTCATAGGAAGTCCCCCGGCAGTCTAGGCCTATAGCAGCTTAACTAGGGGCTGGTCAAAGACAGCCCTAACTATAAGCGTTATCAAAGAGGAAAGTCTTTAGCCTACTCTTAAATGTAGAGAGGGTGTCTGCCTCCCGGACTGAAACTGGGAGCTGGTTCCAGAGAAGAGGAGCTTGATAGCTGAAGGCTCTGGCTCCCATTCCACTTTTGGAGTCTCTAGGAACCTCAAGTAACCCTGCTGCATTCTGGGAGTGCAGTGCTCTAGTGGGGTAATAGGGTACTATGAGCTCTTTAAGATATGATGGGGCCTGACCATTTAGCGCTCTGTAGGTGAGGAGGAAAACTTTAAATTCTATTCTGGATTTTACAGGCAGCCAGTGCAGAGAAGCTAATACAGGAGTAATATGATCTCTTTTTCTAGTTCTTGTCAGTACACGTGCTGCAGCATTCTGGATCAACTGGAGAGTCTTAAGAGACTTATTGGAGCAACCTGATAATAAGGAGTTGCAGTAATCTAGTCTAGAAGTAACAAATGCATGGACTAATTTTTCTGCATTATTTTGAGACAGGATGTGCCTGATCTTTGCAATGTTACGTAGATGAAAGAAGGCAGTCCTTGAGGTTTGTTTTATGTGAGAGTTAAAGGACATATCCTGATCGAAGATAACTCCCAGATTCCTTCCTTACGGTGGGGCTGGAGGCCAGGGCAATGCCATCTAGAGTAACTATATCGTTAGATAATTTGTTTCGGATGCGCTTAGGGCCAAGTACAATAACTTCAGTTTTGACTAAGTTTAACATCAGGAAATTGCAGGTCATCCAGGTTTTTATGTCCTTAAGGCATGCTTGAAGTTTAGTTAACTGGTTGGTTTCGTCTGGTTTGATCGATAGATATAATTGGGTATCATCTGCATAACAATGAAAGTTTATGGAGTGTTTTCTAATAACATTGCCTAAGGGAAGCATATATAAGGTGAAAATAATTCGTCCAAGCACAGAACCCTGTGGAACTCCGTGACTAAGTTTGGCGTGCATGGAGGACTCATCGTTAAAATTTACAAACTGAGATTGATCTTATAAACACCACTTAAACCTTAAACTTAAACCAACTTAGTGCAGTTCCTTTAATGCCAATTAAATGTTCCAGTCTCTGTAATAGGATGTGATGGTCAATGGTGTCGAAAGCAGCACTAAGATCTAACAAGACAAGTACAGAGACAAGTCCTTTTTCCGATGCCATTAGAAGGTCATTTGTAATTTTCACTAGTGCTGTCTCTGTGCTATGGTGCACTCTAAATCCTGACTGATAATCCTTGAATAAATGATTGCTCTGTAGAAAGTAACACAGCTGACTGGCAACTGCTTTCTCGAGTATTTTGGAGGTAAAGGGAAGGTTAGATTAAGGTCTATAGTTGGCTAGGACCTCTGGATCAAGAGTGGGCTTTTTAAGAAGAGGTTTAATTACAGCTGCTTTAAAGGACTGTGGTACATAGCCTGTTAGTAAAGACACATTGATCATATCCAGTAAAGAGGTGCTAACTAGAGGTAAAACTTCTTTAAGCAGTCCAGCTGGGATGAGGTCTAGGAGACAGGTAGATGGTTTAGATGAAGAGATCACTTTTACTCTTTTGTGTTATATTCTGTTTTAGCTTCTATCCTAGCTTTTATTTTTAGCTTGTTTTTATTTTCTAATCTTGAATCTTTTTATATTTTTATAACTGTTTTAATTATGTCTTAATGTTATTTTGCACTTTGTCGCAATGTTCTTGAATGTTTGTGTAAAGCACTTTGAATTGCCCTGTTGCTGAAATGTGCTATACAAATAAAGCTGCCTTGCCTTGCCTTTCTGTGTGTCACATTCAAGATCAGTTCCACCTGAACAGTAACATCTTGGCCTTGTGGTACATTAATCATCTCTCACACCCAGAACATTCCAAATGTGATAATGTATTCTCTCTCAAATAGTCTAAAAAAAACCCTGAATGCAACATTGGCACCTTGAAGTTAATTATATCTCCAGTCCACAGCTCTGGTGTTAGCACTTAGCGTAAGCACTATAGACGGCCTCCCACCCCCCCACCCCTCAGGACACTCTGTCGCTCCCCACCACTATCACCCCCACATCACAGCGGATTAGGCGCTAACTAACTCTCCTTTAATTAACTCATGATTAGGTATTAATATCTGGCGCAGGTTCCAGGCTTGCAGTTGTTGCCTTAATAAGTGGATTAGCAGCAGCCTCTCACTGCTCTTTCTCCCTCTCTCTCTTTGGCTGAGAGATATCTATCCTCCACTCCGTTTCACCCTCCTTCCACATCCATCCCTCTTGGCTTTCTCTGGCAACTGTTCAAAAGCAGAATTTTCCTGCTAACAAGTTTGTTCTTGTGGTCAGAGTGGATTGACTCTGTGTTATGAACACTTTCATGAAGGCAGAATTTCATGCCATGTATGTTTCTCACACAGCTGATGAATAAAACTGGGCTTTGATTTAGATATTATCAGAAATACAATACCAACACCCCAGAATGTGATGTGATGATGTGATGTGCAACTGCAAAAGAGAGAAGCTTAAAAAATATTATAAAGAAGAAAAGAGTTGCATAGTTGCAGTGCTTGTTCTTAACGAAGATAACCCAATCTGAAACTGAGGATGTCGCTAAGGGTGTATTCACACTCGGTCCCTGTCAGCTGATGTACCCAGAGCGGACGCAGAAATAAAAAAGAACAGGTAACGCAGCCGTCACGCGCTGCTCATGCGGGACACGCCGTTAGTCTAATCTATCATGATGCCCAAATCATAACTAAAATCACCTTGAAAATCACAATGTGTGGCAGCCATTTTGCCAAGTTGGAACACTTTACTGACGTAAAAATGTTTTCCTATCTTTGTTAAAGTAATGACTAAATGTCCCGTAGGTGTGAATGTGAGCGTGAATGGTTGTCTGTCTCTATGTGTCAGCCCTGTAATGGTCTGGAGACCTGTCCAAGGGTGTATTCCGTTTTCGCCCCCCCCCCCCCCCTCCCCGCGACCCTGAATAGGATAAGCGGTTATAGATAATGGATGTTAAAGTAATGCAATGAATTTGCAAAAAAAGGCAGGAAATAGACGCCAGTATTTTTCTATAAAGATTATTCCCAGTCTGAAACTTTGACATGACTGTCCACATACCTCATGGCCAGTAGGAAGCATGCACAGAAAACTCACAGGTATGTGGTACAGGCGTTTGACTGTAGAGCAAAAAGGAAAGAAAAATATGCATCTCTTCAACAACAATGACCTTCAGGGCAGTATTTTTGTTGAAAAGCATCATAAAACACCCGAGATAACATTTTCAACAGCACACGACTGGGCTTCGTCAGACCTTTAAAGACAGAGGCAGGCAATATTCTTTAAGAAAAACACTTGTAATATTTAGCAGGTGTTAAAAAGGATTTACAGGAGAAAAAAAAAATGTTTTCCAGCGTATTAAAGCAAGCCACCTGCATTACTTAGCAGGTCCAAGGAGCAGCTTTCAGGGAGCACACTCCAGTTTAATGAGTATGCTTGAGAAAGGCACTCCCAGCCAGCATCAGAGCAGACCACAACAGAGTCTGTGTGTTTATTCAAGTATTTACAGCTGGCCTGCAACGGCAAAGAAAGCTCTTTATATGTGACCTTATGGCAAAGGATCAAATGGATGTAATGTGGAAGGAATGAGTGAGGGAGGAGTGATCACAGCCAATCAGACTTACTCTGCTTTAACACTTTTTTTGATTTTATGATATTCATGAAGGGATGCTTTTCATCACCGTTGGTCATGATTGTTTCACATTTTAGTGGAAAACAGCAATTAAAAGCATTTTGAAAATGGTGCTCTAGTCATTCCAGCCCTTTGACCCAATCCTTCCTTACTTCAAACCTGGGCCACGCAGGGAATGTCAGCAGCGCGTGGCAGCTGCGAAACCTGTTGTTTTTTTATTTATTTTGGTGCCAATTTTAACAGGTTAGAACAGCCACACTGCCGGCGTGAGCAGAACGGTGCAGGCGTGGATCGGCAGCCTGTCAGGTGCTAAGACTTTTGGAGCAGGACAGCCCGTTCTGATTCCCAGGGCGTCAAATACAGGTCATGGCCGTCAGCGTTGAGCTCGGGCCAGACTGGACACGTCAGCAGGCTGCTGCCTCGCTGAACTGCTGTGAGTGTCACGCGTGTGGCATCCACACTGGCAGCGTTTCTGCTGCTGCTGTCAACCCTTTCTTTCTACATAGAGTTTGCCTTCCATAATGGCCATTTCACTTCACTTATTTTAGACAGAATATAGTCTAGTTTTTATATAAACTGGAAAAACAAAGTTCGGAAACTTGTGTTAGGTCGATTATTTCTCTGTTGTTATAATGCTAATTGGCATTGTATTTTACATCGTTGGAAAGCCTGTTTATTTACCTTCGCAATGATGTCCAACTTGTAAGAATCATGCATTTGTGGGATGAGCAGCACAGCTGATTATGTGGGTAACGCCCAAGAAAAATTTGCCAAAATGCTCCGTCAATGGTAAACAGTGTATTCTCCTGTTGGAATTGACCTTTGTTTTGAGTTGTTTGGTGGATTGGATGATTGAACTCTCTATCAGTAACAAGGAACAAACAAGACATATTGGCAATTTTACACTTTATTCATTTAATACAATATGTCAGGAGCCTCAGTAGCGAGTGGAAGATCCATACGCAGCCACAACAGCCTGTCACCTCCTCATGCTGGTCACCAACCTGGTCACACGTTGCTGTGGGATGGCGTTCCATTCCTCAACCAGGATTGGTTGCAGGTCAGCCAGCGTGGTTGTGTTGGTCACTCTAACACGTACAGCACGCCGAAGCTGATCCCACAAGTGTTGAATTGGGTTGAGGTGTGGACTCTTGGCAGGCCGTTCCATTCTCTCTACTCCCACATTGTGGAGGTAGTCTGTGATAACCCTGGCTCTGTGAGGGCGAGCGTTGTCATCTTGGATGATGGAGTTAGGTCCCAGATTGTGGAGATATGGGATCGCCACTCGCTGCAGAATCTCATCCCGATATCTCCCTGCATTGAGATGGCCTTCAATGATGACAAGCTTTGTTTTGCCAGTGAGGGAAATGCCCTAGTCTGTGTTGTCGACACCAGCGCAAACGAGCCTGAAGGTGAAGGGCAGTCATTGCAGGCTACCTGGCAGCCTTATGAAAATACACTGTTTACCATTGGCAGAGCATTTTGGCAAATTTTTCTTGGGCGCTCATCATTGCGAAGGTAAATAAACAGGCTTTCCAACGATATAAAATACAATGCCAATTAGCATTGAAACAACAGAGAAATAATCCACAAAACACGAGTTTCCAAACTTTGTTTTTCCAGTATATAAAAATATATAGTATATAGTCCTATTTTGCCATGTTTTTGTGTCTAAGTGACTAACACTCTTTGAAACTGGTCCAGTATTGAGGGAGAATGCTGCAGCCGTCAGCCGCTAAACGGGCTGTATGTAATCATTTGGAACAACCTGGCACCGTCAGTTTACGTTACCTAAAAGTGTTTGGTTTTACCACTGACAGGCTCAGATTATTATTATACGTGTCTGACAACATTATGGAAAGGAAACCCTACACAGAATTATATATTTTTTTTACCTTTAGCTTGATACGATCTTTTTGTTATTGTGTGCCTCGCTTAGAGATGTCTCGTTCACACATAGTCGAAATCAGTAAATATTCAGCCATGACAGTGAAAGTCTTTTAGATAACACTAAGCTACTCTTTCTGTAGTTCAACACAACAAACTCTAACTATACTGCCGTCACGTGGCACTCCTAGAACTCACGTTTCCACCATTGTGTTCCGTCAACAAGTCACATGACACAATGACAAACGAAAGGTAAGAAAAAGGTTTTATTTCTCTGAGGGTCCTTTCCATAATGTTGTCAGAAACTTACAATAACAATCTGAGCATGTCAGTGGCAAAAACAAGAACTTTTAGTGGATGTAAACTGACAGTGCCAGGTTGCCCCAAATGATTACATTACAGCCCGCTTAGCGGCTGGTGGCTGCAGCATTCTCCCTCAATACTGGACCAATTTCAGAAACTGTTGTCTCCATTAGTCACTTAGACACAAAAACATGGCAAAATAGGGTCCAGGTTGAAAAATGCCGAAGTTATCTTTAAAGCCCAACCATTGTTTTTTTCCTAAACCTAACTATAGGCTAGTGGTTTCATTGCCTGAACCTAAGGCAGAGTTTTTGTTTCACAACATTAAGCATCTGTTTACAGCGACTGAAAAGTCTGAGTCTGATTGTATAGAAGTCTATGTGAAAATGAGTCTACTTCTCTCTTGATTTATTACCTCAGTAAACATTGCAAACATGAGTTTATGGTCTCAATCTCTAGTTTCAAGTCTTCTTCAATACAGCATTATGTTCCTTTAGTAAATGATGGTCCCATTTAGAGTCAGATAAACCATAAAGCAGGGAATGCTTTAGGGCGGGGCTACCTTGTGATTGACATGTCGCTACTACGGCGTTGTCCGGTCTGAGAGTTGTCTGTGTTTTTGTCTTAGAAATTTAACCCTTTCACAGTGTGTGTTTAGTTCATTAAAGTTATAATAGTTCGCCTGAAAATGTCCAACAGCCCGGACACGGGGACGTCAAGAGCACGTGGCGGCTGCGTGGTGTCTGCGTGGCGGCTGCATTTCAGCTGCGTGTTTGCTTCGTTTCTGTTGCTGCAGCTGCTGCTGTCAGCCCTTTCTTTCAACATAGAGTTTGCCTTTTAATGGCCATTTCTTTTCATTATAAATATAATTTATATTTATTTTAGACAGAGAAAGGTTAAGAAACGTGTGGTAATTTGTAAATAATAGTAATAATCCACAATTAAAACTTTGTACTATATTCATTCATGTTCTAGAACACTTTCCGGCACATATTTCAGAATAAAAGTCTCCTGTTAACAAATGAAGGAATTCTGTCCATAGAAAAAACGCTTGAGGGCTTTTATTTTGAAACGAAAGCAGGAAGTGTTGATTTAAACCCCATACTTTATCAATTCATGGAGCTCTCTAAGTGGCTGCATGTTCCACAGCACTGACTGCTCATATTTCAGAATAAAAGCCTCGTGTCAACAAATTAAGGAATTCTGTCCACAGAAAAAACGCTTGAGGGCTTTTATTTTTAAATGAAAGCAGGAAGTGTTGATTTAAAAATAAGTCTTTACTTTTTTTTCATCTCCGTTACATATTCTACAGATAGACATCAAAACTGTTGTTGGTATGATGTCAATATACAGTGAATATATCACCTTCACTGTCCGTGACATATTCTACAGATGTGTAGACATCGAAACTGTAGTAATGTAGCTGATATGATGTTAATATACAGTTAATAGATCACTTTCACTGTCTGTTGTTGCTGTGAGACGCACGCGGCACACGTCAAAAATAGGCGAGACCTCGAATCTCTAGAAGAGACGCAGCTGAGACGCGTGTGTGAAGTGCGTGCGGGCAGTGTGGCTGCTCTAACCTGTTAACACGGACGCCGAAATAAAAAACAACAGGTAACGCAGCTGCCACGCACTCATGACGTTCCTGGTGTGTCCGGGCTGTTATTCAGCATTCGGTTGTGCTTAGCTCCAACCTCTCCTGTCACTTCTGTTTGCAAAAAAACACGGTGATGGCAAAATGCTGAACTGACGGCTTCAAAACGGCAGTCCACAAACAAATGGATAAGGTCATGGTGACTACGTCTACCTCTATATACAGTCTATGAACAGGACACCAGCTGCCTACTATGAGGTGTAAATGACAAACATTAGTTATGAACCTGAGACACTATTTCACTATCATATGTTTAAAGGCACTAGAGACATGGAGGCTTGTGAAGAGTTGTCTGCTCCAAGTCTGAATGCCTGGACATCAGTGGCAAAAACATTAAGAAGCAAAAACTGCCAAATCTAGTCTTGAAAGCTAAAATGAGATGTTAGCAGGTTGCTGGGCAGCCAGCTTTAACCTCTCAGGACGACGTGTCGGGACATCTTCACTCTCCAGCCAGCCGACCTTTCTGCTCGTTGAAAGTGTTCAGTGATATAATTAGTGAGTTCTGTGTCTGGAGTGAATGAATAAGGGGTGTATTTTTATGATCTTGTCTGGCAAGTTTTGCAAGACCTCCTTAGTTAAAAGGTCTGTCCACCCATAATTTGTAAAAGAACACATTTTCTCACTTGACTCTAAGGTATCTCTCCTTGCAACACATTCTCACTCCCAAAATTGTCAAATACCGACGCTTGGTCTGTAGCCCTACGCTTCAAACCATGACGCTCCAGGTACCCTTCTATGGACAGTATGTCAGTTTCCGCTTGGTACATGCATTGTGTCTTTTTTCTAAATAAACTTCCAACATATGTTTATTTAGTTTTTAGGTTTACTTATGCAACAAAACAACATGGTTAGGTTTAGGAAAAGATTGTGGTTCAAATGAACGATTTATACGTAACTGGCGTTAAGTGGGCTACATGGGACACAAACAATGGTCTCCTAGATGAAAGTCCTGTGTTTGTTTGACTCATCCATCCTCCCCTCCCGCCCTACGTGGACTTTCTCGCTCTTTATACTACGTCAGTTGCTCTGACCATCTAATAATGACAACACACGGATGTTAGTTGGAAGCCCGGTGTCGGTATCAGACGCTGAGGGGCACTGACCAAGCACCAATATTTGACAAGTTGGGAGTGAGAACGGGTTGCTCCTTGCTGATAGTTCTGGTTTCATTTGTCCAGCTTTTGAAATATCTGTCTCTGATTTCTGTCCCCACACCAACACATTGTAAGTGAATGTAATTGTTTGGTCACTTTTAGTGGTTCCAAAAACTGTTAATGTAAATAAAAGCCTTTTCTGCAAGAAATTATTACTAGTATTCACAATGTCATCTAGAAACTCAATTGATGTGTCATGATCTGTCCGGTTCAGCTCAGCTGAATTGAAGCAGCACCTGGTGATGGTGGGGGAAGAAAAAACGTTTTACCCAACAGTCAACAGTCTTAATCATATTTCCCTCTCTTTTTTTGTACCTGTGAATTTTGGCTCAATCAGAGTTGGGTCGTTCATTCATTCATTCATTATCTGTAACCGCTTATCCCATTCGGGGTCGCGAGGGGCTGGAGCCGATCTCAGCTGACATTGGGTGAAGGCGGGGTACACCCTGGACAGGTCGTCAGACTATCACAGGGCTGACACATAGAGACAGACAACCATTCACACTCACATTCACACCTACGGGACATTTAGAGTCAACAATGAACCTAACCTGCATGTCTTTGGACTGTGGGAGGAAACCTGTGCACCCGGAGAAAACCCACGCTAACTCGGGGTGAACATGCAATCTCCACACAGAAGGGCCCCAAGCCGAATTCAAACCTTGCTGTGAGGCGACATCCTTTGCTTAAAATGTACTTAACTAGTGCCTGTTGAAATAATGCCTGTTCAGAACGGGCTGAATGCTTGGCCTGTGGTGTTGCTGCTTGCAGCTTTCTCAAAAAACACTCATACAAACAACTTCACCAACTTCAAATAAAAGCCCCAAAGCATTTTTTCTGTGGACAGAATTCCTTCATTTGTTAACACAAGGCTTTTATTCTGAAATATTTTCAAGACAGCGTTGTAGGAAATGCAGTGACTTGCACGGCTCCATAAATTAATAAAGTACAGGGTCTTAATTGTGGATTATTACTATTATTTACAATGAGCACACGCTTCCTAACCTTTTTCTGTCTAAAAAAATTATAAACGACCTTTATAATGAAATGAAATAGCCATTATGAAAGGCAAACAATGTAGAAAGAAAGGGCTGGCAGCAGCAGCCCAGCAGCAGCAGAAACGCTGCTGATGTGGACAACCCACGCGTGGGACACACAGCAGATCAGCAAAGCAGCCGTCATGCACTCACTGCTCACGCGGTCAGTCTGGCCCAGGTGTCAGTCTGCAGAGCCCTGAACCCCCGCTGCTGCACAGTGCGCTGTTAGATGGTTTATTCAAAGTTTATAAATTTTGAACATGTTGCGTGTCCAAATTGCACCAAATTCGAAAAAAGCACTTCCTTGGGTCCCCAGCAATACACCCGCCAAGTGTGAAGTCGATCGGATGAGCAGTTCTTGTGATATGTGAATAACACACAGACAGACAGACAGACAGAGATTCCTTGCCGTATAGTTAGATAGTCCTTCAA
This sequence comes from Sebastes fasciatus, assembly GCF_043250625.1. NCBI lineage: Eukaryota > Metazoa > Chordata > Actinopteri > Perciformes > Sebastidae > Sebastes > Sebastes fasciatus. The sequence goes on from NC_133809.1 coordinate 31,103,790, forward strand.
CAAACTTTCTTTGCTAGCAGGTACCAAAGGACCTATTCCTTCAGGTTTCACTGCACCCTTCCGTACCCCACTTGGAAAATCCACAAAACACTCATCAGTCAACAGTTTACATAGTGACTTTCTCTTTAGGAGTAAGTACTTCCACTGATGTAGGCATTGTACAGGACTGTCATGTGGAGGAGGAAGCTGACATTTAAGTCAAAGCTCTCAATTTACTAGTCCATTTAACCACTTATGTCCAGACTGAAATATCGCAGCAACTACGAACTGAATTTTGAACTTGACTTGACTTCAGTGATTCTCTGACTTTTTATACAGTGCCAACATCAGGTCAAAATTTTCACTTGTTCAATACTTTGGTTTATGACCAAATACCTGCAAAACTAATCACATTCCTATCAACATCATCTGTACTTTGTGTTTACTGCAAATATTAGGATGCTAATATGGTAAACTAAGATGGTGAACATGGTATAAAGTATACATTGTGACATGCTGCCATTACCTTTTACCTATTCATCTTGTTTTTTTTTTGCAATTTTGGTGAACCGATATTTTAACTATGGTGTTTATAGCAGCCGTTTCATTTACGTGTCTCAACACATTTGATCAGACACTGAGGTGTTTTTTTCCAACGCAGAAGTATCACTGTGATTCTGCACAGTAGTGGAAAACTAGAACATTGTGGTTGTGGGAGTTATTTGTTAGGAAAATCTTTCGGAGGATTTTAAAGCTCCTCTACACCATAGCTCTGACCACTCCGTCCAATACACACCCATTATAAAATCTGAAACAGTCTGAAAATTTTACAAAACATAAACTGCAATTTCGAGAAAACCATGCCAGCTATCAAAATCGCCATTTGGTCCAATAAAGTCACAAGTCTCGTGACCCATTTAAACTTTTAATCATTTTTCAATGTTAAAGTATGGCGAATCTGTATGGCCCCAAAGAGGAGTGTGTTTGAGCTCTCTTCACATGGATTTCTCATTGTTTTGTATGGGGGGAAAAAATCACACTGTAGTACGATTTTTTTGAACACCGCTTGGCAAATCTCTTAGAAAAGTCAGAGCACACCATTCTGCACGTTCGGATGTATTTTTTGCACAGGTGTTGGCAACGCTGTGAGAGGAGTAGAAGAAGAAGAAGAAGAATCCTGTCGGATTATAGTCCAGTGTGCCTGCAAGCAACAAGGAGCCTTGTTGCTTGCAGGCACACTGGAAATAGAAGAAAATCACCTCTACCCTGCTCTTATTTGGCTGGTCGATCATTAGGACTAGATCTACAATACAGTTGCACCTCCTCATTCAAATCAGTCTGTCTGACTCCTTTTTTTTCTTTTCCACCTCTCTCTCTCCGTCTCTCTCCCTCCCTCTCTCGTCTTGCATAAATGCCAGCTCCCCTACCTGAAAGCCTTTTGTGCTGATTTACGAGGGAGTTTGTACCGTTCGTTCACATTATAAATCTCTCACCCCTGTGACACTCTGCTGCTGGTATTCATCCACCATTTTTTATTTTGTCTGTTTTGTTACAGAGGGCTTTGGACCAGGGCCAAGGAAAGGCACTCTGGGATTATCGAGAGGTTTAACAGGAATGAAGTGTGAATTACAACCGGGCGGCTTCGGCACCGCTGCCGACCTCAGCGAACTTGCGGTCATGTCCTTTTGTTTTGTTTTGTAGACCTCTCAGATAATTTCTCACTTCATATTGAAATGGCAAAGGACAAAAGATTCAAAGCACCATCAGAAAGGCCTCAAAGCCAGCCACAAAGTGGTTGAAGACTCAAACAAAAGACATTTGGAAGCTGAGATAGAGAGGAAGAAATGAACACTTTTGAGCTTTTTAGTGGTCGTTAAATGGCTGGTGTACACGTAAAACAAGTTGGTTTAGATTTGAATGGTATTACACTTTACACCTCTGTGTCCGTTTCCTCAAACTGATCATCACTACCTACATCTATTTGCAAGGGGTTTCTACTGTATGTAAACCTCAATGAATTTCCCTTCAACCATAGCATGCATTTCCTGAAAATATTTGCTGGGAATAATGAAATTCTTCTGCCACTCCACTCTGAATACAGTTGTATTATGTCTTATGTCATGACTTTAGTTTGTCACTAAGATTTCCCCCCTGCTGTATACAAAAATATACGGTCATATAAAACATCAATATATTATATACAGTATATACATATATATATATATATATATATAGATAGAAAAATAGATAGAGAGACAGAAGATGAGAGAAAATATTATTCCAATATCAGCTTTCTCAATTTCTAGACACGATATAGCCCATGCTAATATGCACAAAGAACGCTTGTTTTGTATATATCATAAAAATAATAAATGTGTATATCTGTAAAAAATATATTGGTCATATATGAAACCAGCTATTTTTGCAATCTCCTGACATGTGGTATAAACAGTATGTACATGTTACTGTATATGTACAGATAGCTTACATGTTTTAGATATTGGTTAGGGACATTGATATTGACATACATATCATATCCATTCTATATATGTAATTTAGATATATGGTGATATAACAGATTTGTGTGGGCATGTTCAAGACAGGAGATGGATAATTAATCAATAGCAGAATAATAATTTGTGCTAAAAAGTTCACCATATGTGTGAGGAATACATACTGCAAGTTTATTTTACTGATATGGTAGAATACTATGATGCAGAATAAATGTATTAATGGTAGTAGAATAACACTGGTCACATCTTTAGGTAAAATGAGTGCTATGTAACATTGCTGCAGTCAACACCAGCCTAGTATCAAAGGTCATTATTCACTATATTAGATGAGGAATGGTTACCTGAATGCTCGTATGTGGTGGTGGCGTGCTGGAAAGCGATGGATGGAAATGACGGTGGAATCCGAGCTGCGGGAGGTCGTCCACTCTCCCTCCCCAACTGCTCGCCTTTATTTCAGCGATCCCGACAATCTGTGTTGAGACTTGAGTTTAATCACTCAGCAAGGGGCTGTCTGCAAAGGTCAGCTCCATTGATAAAGTGCGGAGAGGGAGACTTGTCATCTTTTATGCTGGGCGTGGTGATATCTCTATAACTCTCGGTTGGAGACTTGGTTGTTTTGAGGGGGCGTCACGCTTCCAGAGACATTTGAGAACATGTTCTCTGTCCTCTGTTAAATCATGTTGGAACACCACTAAGTTGTTGTAACTTTGGTGTACATTTACCAATCTGAACCAACTACCTCATGCGTGATAAGAGCCCCGGCTTGAGTACATCCATATGCAAAGTTCAACTCATAGTCACAGCGCCACCTACTGGCAACAGGAAGTTGCAGGTTGTGTTCTTTTACAACATCCTCCTCACAGATTAATCAGATCCATCTCAAAATTTGTCAGAAAAGCCTTAAGATTTTCACGATGCTTCCTTGTGAAGATTGTGAGTTTTCGTCCAAAGGCGGTGCCGTGGCGGCATGGCGAATTTCAATGACTCGCCATGAAAAAAGAAACTATTGTAACTCAGCTCCACATGACCAGATCTTTTCCAAATTTCACACATTTGATGGGAGTCCAGGCCTGAAGTCATCTACAGGCCAATCAAAGTTATAGCCAATTACTGGCAACAAGAAGTTACAGTCGCTATATTTTGGCATATTACTCTCAGCGGGTTAACCAGATCCATCTCAAAATTGGTCAGCGTGATGTTAAGGCATTCATGATGGTAAATGGTAAATGGCCTTGCATTAAAATAGTGCTTTTCTAGTCTTCTGATCATTCAAAGCGCTTTACACTACATGCCAGCATTCACCCATTCACACAAACATTCATACACTGATGGCAGAAGGCTGCCATGTAAGGTGCCAACTTTGCTCTAAATATTCATTCACACACCGATGGCTAAGCCTTCGGGAGCAATTTGGTAAAGACGGTAAAGTTTTTGAGCTGTAGTTGAACTTGCCGAGCTTGCCGTGGCAACACATCATTCGCCATGAAACAGGACGTTTTTTTTTGAAGGACTATGCTTGTAAATGAATGAAATTTGACACATGCATTACAAGTGGGCGACAGCACCCCCTACAAAATTTTAACGAAGGAATGTTTCACCTACACGTACAAAATTTGATAGGCTCATGTATCACATGTAGACTTAAAAAAGTCTAGGGCCATGCTCTAAACTTAACAGGAAGTCAGCCATTTTTAATTTTGTGTGAATTTTTTGTCTATTTTTTGACATTTCCAGGCTCTGTACTTACTCTACTCTGACTCTGTACGCTCTACCAACAACTTTACCACGGTCGCTTACATTAACAAGCAGGGCGGAGTTCGGCCCGCTGCCCTGTTGGAAACAGCGGAGAACCTGTGGCCAAGAAAGCTGCTTTTTGGAGGTGGTAGCAATTTTCAGTCATTCTGGCAGCCCCAGGTCGCCGCTCGGTGCTGTGGTATGCAGAACTGACCCAGATGATGGCGAACCAACCCCCAACTACCAGCATGCTTCACCTTTGGACAACATGACATGAAACATTCAGCATGAGCCTTTATATGTATTTTATTTATTATTACTTTTATGTATATTATTATATAGTTTAGGCGGAGGCTAACAAGTTAAGCTAACAGCTAACAAATGAACAAGAGAAAACACTCCCATCCAGGCCCTTGACTTCTGAATGTGAGGATCAGGCCTGCCACGGACCAGCTGATAGTTGGAGAAACATTTTATTCCATGAATTATTTATAGCCACGACGGTTTGGTATGACAGATCCTCTGACATACTGAGAGAGTGAGCGACATAGGGAATTAGAGAGAGGGAGAGAAGAGAGACAGATAACAAGGTTGTCAACTGCAGACAGGCATCATATGCTGGGACAAAATGCCAGACCTAGAGTTGACCTACCAATGACCTGCTGCTGATGGTGGAGCGTATGTGTGTTTGTGTGAGTGATTGAGTGAGTGACATAAAGAGACTGAGGATGAAAAAGAGGAAAAGAAACACTAAGAAGGATGCTCATATTTATGTTTGCATGTGTAATGAACCTACATGGGGCACCTCAGAAGCCCCGCCTCTAGTGTTTCCATGACAGTGACCTTTTCAGCAGCCAGTGTTTTGAAGATTGATTGGTCACCATAAGAGCATGGCTCTGATCAATGTATTTATAGCTTACAATATATGGACACTGTGGTAAGAACTGGACGGTGGGCCAGGTCTCGTGAATTTGACGTGCACACGTAAATTCACGAGACCTCCTTCTGAAGGCGCTGGAAAGCAGTTCTAGCCTGCGATATTAGGACGCGCTAGTAGAAATAATGGGTGAGCAACTAGGGCCGTAGGTAGTCCAGAGGTTAGAGAAGCAGACTAGTAGTCGAAGGTTGCCGGTTTGAATCCCTGGCCAGATGACACAAAAATTTGGCAAAATGACAGCTGGCAACCAGAGGGTGGTCAGGGTCAAGATCAGACACAAGCTCCTGTCATTGTGCCCTCAGGCCTCTCCAGCTTATGGCTGTGTGTTTATGAATGGGGTATTTGGCTGGGTTAAATGCAGAAGAATAATTTCCCCTTGGGGATTGATAGGGTAGATTTCTATTCTATTTTATCCTATTCTAATTTATAAACAGGTGTGCAAACTCATCAGGGTTGAAATAGGTGACAAAGATAGATCCAAGTGCCCAGTTTTATTTCAACAGGATAATCCATTCAGCATAGAGTTCTATCAAAAAGGAGTCCTGGGTATATTTGAAAGCCCGTAGGCTACACTGTAAAAAAAAAAAAAGCTAGCAGAACTCAAAATTGTAAGGTAACAAACTTCAGCAGAATTTTAAGTTGGGCAATTAAACATAACATTTTAAGTTTTGCTTTTGAGTTTGCTCAACTTTCAATTCTCATTTCTGTTAACTCAACTCAAGTTGCAGTAACTTATAATTTCATATTGTAACAACTTTGAATCCTTATTTCCGTCAACTCAACTCAAGTTGCAGTAACTTATAATTTCATATTGTAACAACTTTGAATCCTTACTTCTGTTAACTCAACTCAAGTTGCAGTAACTTAAACCTGTACATAGTACCCACTTAATTTCAGTTGAGTTAATTTAGTGGAATAGGTTAGAGTAACTTCAAATTGTGCACTGCAACAGTTAAGGTAAGTCAAATATATAAATTAGGACCAATAACTACCCATCAAATGTATAAATAATTACAGATGCAACATCTACCTTCAAAACTTATTTTTTTAATCATTAAAACACAGCCTATCCAATCCTTTAGAACAAGGCCAAGTAACTGCTGAGACCCACAACTGTCCCAGTCTTAGCACTTAAATAACATGAAGCACTTAAGTTGTGTTTTAACATTATATACTAGTATGAATCACATATTGAACACCATAATACAATGAGGTAGCAGTTGTGAGCTTAGCAAGATAAAGTTAAAAGGGAAAAGTCAGCACTTCGACAGTGAGACTACTAAAAAGAGTACACTCGTCTACGTAAGGGATAATGTACAGCGAGCCGGTCATTGTTGTGAAAGGAACGTTGAGCGGCATCGCACTGAATGGGATTCTTTCACAACAATGACCCACTAGCTGTACATTATCCCGCTTATTACACGGTTACTTACTGAAGAAATCAATAATTTGACACAAAACGGACTGTCAGAGTCTAACATCAGAGCTGCGCCCATAGCAACGGTCTGCTATAAAGAAATAACAGACCGCAGAACGCCGTGATTGACCAATCAGAATCGAGTATTCAACAACGCCGTGTAATAAACCATGATAAAATACAAAACATAAGAAGATTCAGAGTTACCACAAGAAGTAACTCATGGGTTGAAATGGAACTCCAAACAGAACAATTGTGATCCAGAACAGTCAATCTAATAAAACTGTTTAACAATAAAATACTAAGGTAGCCCAATTGTGTGTGTCATCAATTTACACACTATTCAATCTTAACATAAGTAACGTGGTTAACAATATCCAGTAAGGTGCGGGATAAATGTATAGGATAAAAGCATTCAGGCACGTCGGAGCGCAAGAGATGGGCAGGTAGGGAGACATAGAAGAGGAGTTAGAGGTAGATAAGAGTTTGTGAGTTGCAGAGAGACAGTTATCGTGTTGGCTGGACAGAAGGGGAGAGTTTTAGAGGTCAGAATTTGAGTGAGATTGGGAGAATATGCAAATTAAGTAAGAAAGTTAGACAAGTTAAGGTGACCGATTGAGAGAGGAAAGAAGATGGCGAGAGAAATGGAGAAACAGGAAAAGGGAGAGGAGAGGTGGAGAGAGTGAACTTAAAAGCAGAAGAGGTAGAGGGGGATCCATCTCAGGCAACGGAGATTTACATCATTCTAACAAGGGGCAACAGGAACCTCTGCAATTCAAAACTGTCCCAGACCCAACATTATCAGCTAACTCGGTGGATTCACTGAAGGACTTTGTTTTTGAAGGATCGGACCCTTGCAGAGAGATCAGTTCCAAGTTCCATGAAAACTTTCTGAATGGTTTCGAATGTGTACCTCAGTTCTTTTGGGTACTGGAGGTTTAAAGCGTAGATCAGCCCAAAGAGGTAAGCAAAAGTCGTTGGGAGATCCTGGAGGACGATGTCTTCTTCTACAACAACAGCAACATTAATGACTGTTGCAGGAGCTGAACTGTCATCATCCTCCAACACAGTGAGGATACCCACGATGAGGCCCTTCGTCTGCTCCTCTTCTGGGTCAGTGGCCTTGTGATGACAGACAGAAAATGAGTGAAGATACTGTCTCATATAAAACTAGACAACCTAAGGAATCATCTTAGGGTTAAATATTTCCATCTCATACCCCGCAACCAAAAAATTAACCCCCATATACATGAAAGAAATTACATCAAGTAATAGCCAGCAAAGTACAACTCTTGAAGACGCTGTGGGCATTGGGACAGATAAAGAAAACAAGGAGGACACTGGGATGGATAGACTAGAATGGGACAAAATGGCAGAGAGGCAAAGGTTGAAGTCAAAGAGAGTCTATTTTTAATAACAGAATAATAATAAATATTTACTTTTTCTACTAATAACCACTCACCAGACAGTTCCTGAACAGCTTCTCATGACTGTCACGGAGATACAAGGGGAGGCCCTTCAAGGCTGCAGTGTGTCGATGTACTGTGATGTCAGATGTCTGAAACATAAAGGGTTGGAAGAAAAATTACACCGAGATGTAACTAACATGAAGAAAGCTAAGAACAAACATGGAAACATGCTTCCCAGTTTGTGTTAAAGCTGCATTTATTTTTTTATTTATTTTGCCCATTTAGGTGCAGGACTCAACAGACTGAAACAATCACACACTTGATATATTATGGCCTTATAAGGTTGATTATGTGGCAAACAGCTGTCCTCTTCCACATCCAGCAAATACCTGTTGAATGAAAGTCTAAGATTTACTCCTTTTAACTGATATAAATAGCTGGCTTTTTAGCTGTTAGGTGTTCCACTTTCTTCACCACCTTGTCGCTATCTTTGTCTGTCCCTTAGGTAGTGTACAGTGGGGTTATTCTGATGGTTTGTCACTATGAGCAACACCTTAAATTTGACCCATTGTTTATTTAAAAATATTGATTAGTGCAGCTTTATAAAAAAAAAAAAATCCTTTTTATACATTTATTTCCATAATGTCAAGAATAATGAGATTATTAAGTCTAAAAATTCACCTCTTCATCCAGTCTGTTAAGGAGTTGATCCATCTCAGGCGGGAAAGCTGTCCGCCTAGCCCGATAAGAGTTTAAGGAGCCTAGGAGTGTGCTGATTAATGGCTGCTCCAAAGTTGTCTATTAGGTCCTTGTTGGTGATCCGAAGAAACTCTTCCCTGATCTGTTGAAGAACAGAACAGCAAACGTAAATGTCAAATACAAAGTCAATACAATTTCAACATCATCCTCATGTTAAAATATGTATTTTATTAACCCTCATCCTGGGGACCACAAGAATAATCTACTGTAAGAAACAACCATCATAGCACCATGTTAACTTATGCCATCTCAAAACATTATTGTGTGTAATTAATGTCATCTGAAGGATGACATTAATTACACTAATAATAAATTAGGACCCATGGCAAACATTTGATTTATCTATTATATTTTACCTATTTTAACTGCATAGGCTGCAATTGGGTGCTTTTGTTGGGACCCCCAGGACCCTAATACATTGATATTTTTAAAAATCACTAATTAAAACAGAAAACAATGATATGAAGTCATAAGGAACAAATTGATTGACAAAGTGATGAAAAATTTAAATGATAGAACAAAGCATGTGAGATATGACAAAAAGTATACCTTTGGGGTCTGCCAGTACCCCAGTTGGTAGAATGAGGGTTAACGGAAGTAAACAACTTCAGATTCTTATTTTGCAAAGACTAAATCTGAAACACAACATAATATATTCTTTGCTCAGCTGCTTACCTCTGCCTCGTAAAACAGAGCAGGCCACCGCTCCTGAACCTCTGACACCATAGGCACTAGCTCCACAATCTCCTTGCGCCTCAGGGAGAATGTCACCTCCATCTGTTGCTTTATGAGTGCAACATTCTTATTCCTCTTCTTTAACTCCTCAACCAGAGCTAGTCTTTCCTCCTCCAGCGAGTCATCAGTATGGGTATCTGGGTGGTCAGGAACATAGTTAATCTCCCCTCGCTTTGCTCTCTTCAAAGAAGGACCTGCACCATCATCTTCACCGCTTCTTCTCCGGTTAATGCTGACCTCAATGCAGCCTGCGTTACTTAGCTTGGACCTGTAATTATCAAGTTTGTATTTTATGCTCATTTTCCATCCATCATACCCCGTTACACTGCCCGGTTCTTGAAGACAGGGGTGCCTATTGACGAGAGCAGAAGCAACAGACTCAATCTATGAAGAGTAATCAGTATACTCACCATTCTGCGTCCCTTCAATGCAGCAGGCACACTTTTGGGGTCACCAGTATCTTCCCTCCCACTGTGTATGCAGTCAATGGATGATGGTTGTTGAGAGCCTCAGGATCGAAAATCTCAGTGTCTGCATAGATGTTCTCCACAAGCTTGAAAGACCTAAAATGCAAAAGGACATCATCCAAAGAAGGTGTTTTGATGTCAGTTACTTTCTCCACATGTAACACTGGCTTGAAAAGACTTTGGTTATCAAATTGGCATGCCATCATCTGCTGGTGTTTTGTGGACAGCATGAGAAGCACATTTTTTGCTCAGTCTTATTGAAAAAAGTGTGTTTTCACTCAAACCTCATTGTCCATAATTCCACCAATGGACCAAAGCAGCAAAATCCGGAAAAGTTTCTGTGACTGCATTCATTTCAATCTGAAAGACAAAGGTGACAATTTGCTGGAAATTAGCAAAGCAGGCAGTGGTAGAATAATTAATGATGTGGTTCATTTCGCTCAAACAGGTTCTTAATAAGTTTTAAACATATCAATTTAATGTAATTGTAAACAGTAGACTGCTCTCTGGAATTGACAGAATTTTGACAAATTTAATACAATATTCTGTCCCATTCATTTGGAGTTATGAAGTTATCATTTTTAGAATAGCTTATGCAAAGAGTCTGCACATGGCTCTCCACTGCTCCACTCCTCCACTCCGACCTCACAAGCACACATGGAGGTGCAGAGCCAAAATGGCGGTGGCTATCCGGGCTAACGGTGCTAACAAAGCTAACAGAGCTAACAGAGCTAATTGTGGGGCACACCGTAAAAACAAGGCCGACGGACGCTCACCGACGGCCCCAAACTGTCCGTCGGTCGACCATCGGCCCGTTGTGTAAGTGCATCTGAGGCAATAGTGCTGAGAGAGCTAACAGTGTTAACCGGAGGGGGACGGAAGACGGACGGACGGACTTGACTGTGGCCGCTACGGGCGACGGGCCTTTGTCCTTGAGGAGGTCTAAACTCTCCTAGTGGCTTTCTAGTTAAGACACGACGCATTCAGTTGACTAACGGACACTTTAGTTGAAACAGCAACACTACCGTTAGTCACCAACACCGTCTAGAAGTCACCACAATGTCCCGTTAGCATTAACAGCTTAACGGGTAGTGCAGTTTAGCCGTTGACATATGGACGCAGCTAACTACCCCTTTAGCTGTAATACTGTACCGACATGTTACCGTGACGACAAGTTACTGTAACGTTACAACACATTAATACCATTCAGACTAACCAGTCAGAAACAACGTCCTCCCTGTTTGAAAGCTTCTTGTCCATACAAGCCTCGCTAGCATCAGCTAGTTGCTAGCTGTCCTTAACTAAGCTAACGTTACTAGTGTTTACGTTAACTGTTGTCATGGTAATATCTACAGTATCTGTTAATGTATCACACCATATAACTCTGAATACAAATATGACACAATTTCAACTATATCAAACGAAAAATAAGTTAATCTTACCTGTGTGGAGTCAGACTGGAGCTCCGGTGCAGACAGACAGACTGGGGGGCGGAGTACTTCAAACTTCAACTCCTTTAGTTGTCTTTCCCTCCATTCACAACAAAGACACGAGAGTTATCTGAACTTTCGCCCCTTGTGTTGACTTGCAACCTACAGTTTGTGTTCACAACTGAAAGATAGAAGTATTATGAACTCACTTAATGGTTTTGACGCCAACTTAATGTCTGATTTGCTGGACTGACTTATATGTTTGACTCAAATGTTAATAACGTATATTTCAAAGTCTTAACAACTTGAAACGCGTTATTATGCCAACAAATACGAGTTAGAGTTTTTACAGTGTAGCCTGTTACTTTGTAGGCCTTGTTATCTGGTTATATGATTATCTTCTATTATATCTTCCTATCTGATTTTGGATAATGACACCATAATACTGAAGGTTGTACTGCACCGTACTGAAAGCAGCATTTTTGGCTGCAAGGATCTCATGTGGTTCCCAGCTCTCGTAAGCCTTTGCTGCAGACCATTTTGCGATCATTAGGGCCAGACTTTGGTGATCTCCTGACTGTTTCTCACAGTCACCAGCAGGTTGACGTTTTTTTTTATTTATTGAAATATCTCAGCAACTATGGATTAATACGAAATTTGGCTCAGACACATTTGATCCTTTCATCCACTAACCTTTCACCAGGCATACATTTGTGTTTATCCAATGTGGTTTATGACCAGATACCTGAAAAACTAGTGACATTCCCATTAGCCTAAACATGATGGTAAACAACATCAACGTGCTCATTATTAGCATGGAAGATGTTGCAAGTTGCTATACAGATAACACTTGCCATGCTATGAGCAAGCAACACCTATCACAGCTGGCTGGTAATTGGCTGTGATACCTGTCAATCAAGCAAGCTTGCCCCAAAACCTACTAGCCTACTTCTCTTACTTTAGTGAAGCCTTTTGTTCTGATTCTCACAATCTTATGAAGTTGAAGAATTTTGGGGCATTTCTTTATAATCTTAGCAATGGTAGTGACCATTTGCATCAGATGGACTTTTACATTTTTGTGTATTAGTGTACTTAATAGTGCAGTGTGGCATCACAGTTCTGGGGTAGAGGTTTAGGGTTCTGAACCTTGACACCCCAATCAGCTGCAAAGAGGACTTTCTTTTAAATTTCTGTCTTTCTTTCTCCTGCACTTACAGGGACAAGCTCAGGTTCAGAGTTCTCTCAAAGCAGATTCCCTCTACACCAGTGGATGTTGTCATTGTTGCTGTGACAATAACCCAGTGAGATCAGATTAGTGGAATGTCTTCCGGTTCAGGAAAAGGTCTTCTCCTTCTTCCGACACACACTGTAAAATGTACCAAAACTGGTTTCATGTTGTCTCTCTGCAGGAGAAGATGTTCATCATCTCGTTCTGGAATGTGACTCCCAGGATGTAGTCTGGTCCCACCCTGCCAGACAAACTTCTACTGAGGAGCTCTGAGGTCAGGGGCCTCAACCAAGGGCCCTAAATCAGCTTTGACAAAATGATGACCATTAACCCCTGCATTCCTATTTGCTGCCCAATTGGTTTAAATGGTTTGTCGCAATAAATAACGCACCCCCACCACCACCACCAACCAGCCATGTGTCATTTCCTTTCTTCTTTTTTCTTCCTCTCCTCCTCCCGCCTCTCTTAGCTCCTTTAAGTCATTCGTGTTTTGATTTACTCTGAGCTTCTTCCACTCTTTGCATATTTATGAATTTGACGACCCAAAAAGTCCCAGAAACCATGTACTGTTAAGTATTGTAGGCCAAACCATTAAAAAAATAATTTCCAACATCCAATAGTAGCCATTTTAGATTTGGTGCTCTCACAAAGTTAGCCCGCATTTTTGCGAGGGGCATTGGGGTTAATTTAGTTTTTTTTAACCTTCATAGATGACAAATCCACTGAGAGACAAACCCCCGCTTTGTGGAGCGCTGCTTGTTACACAACTTACGTAGGCCTACTTAAAGCTGCAGTAGGCAGAATGTTTTTGGCATCATTGGGCAAACATTCCATAATAACCTTTAAGCATATTGTAATTCAAGTGTTCTGAGAGAAAACTAGACTTCTGCTCCTCCTCATGGCTCTGTTTTCAGGCTTTAGAACATCTAGCCCGTGCTGGAAAAATTGGCCAATCACAAGTCATTTCAGAGAGAGAGCGTTCCTATTGGCTGTGCTCCAGCTGGTGGGCGGTGCTTGGTATTTCCTCAACTGATCTCAACATGGCTGCTAAACAGTACACTACAAGATGTTTCTGAGAACATCTGGGGAGAGAAATAGGCATTACAGTAACAGAATATTGATTCATATTTGATCAGCGTTGCCTAGTTTGACCGTTTGATCGGAGTTCGCGAGTGATTGACAGCCGGCTCTTATAGACGGCAGACTCCAGATCGCCTCTGATAGGACAGAGGACACAGAGACACATGATTTTTTTCAGATTATCTGCTCCACTGTCAGGATATAGCGACCATTTTATAAAAATAACTTTTTTTAATCATATTTGCTCCATTTCTACCCACTGATGCTTTAACTAACACAGCATACGTAAGTTTCGTAACAAGCGTGCTTATCTCAGGTAACAAACATATTTATTTCAATCCAAACCATGATCTTTTCCTAAGCCTAACCAAGTACTTTTGTTGCTTAAACCTATCCAAGCTATGTTGGAAGTTTATTTTGAAAAGACATTATACATGGAAACTGACACGCCTGATACGTCGAAAACTGACACTAGAGGGGTACCGAGAGCGGCATAGTTTGAAGCGTGTGACCACTGACCAAGCATCGGTGTTTGGCGAGTTGGGAGTGAGAATGTGTTGAGCGATCATCCCTATTCAGAAGACTTAGATGCTAGTCGGCTGTCTCTGATGGTCTTCAGTTCAGTCTGTTGGTGTGTCCAACTGTTACATTCAGGTTAGTACAAAGCTCGGTCTTAACCACTGTTTATTAATGGTTTAGCAACCATCTACTGTATGTGCAACAGAGTTATCATATGATTCATTCTGTGGCTTCTGATGAGTAGGTTTGATTGGAGCTTTGAAGCACAGGTAAAGTTTCTTGTTCACTGTAAATGCATAATAGAGTTACAGTCAGGACTGTTTATAGTGTCACTCTCACAGTAGCATATTTAGTGTCCTTCAATTTCGCACAGCACTGCTGAACATAAAACTACACAAAAGATGTTTTTTATAATGTTATAATATAAAGACCTTTTAAATGTGAATTTTTGCTTCTAATTTGAGACATAAGGCAACATTACAGCAAAATGATCACTACATTTTCGCTAAATGTTGACATCAGTGAGAGACAGTGATCCAACCTAACCTGGAAACTTCAAAGAATCACTGCAGTATCCTTTCTGATGCTTGGATACATTTCTGAGCATTGTTCTGATGATGAAATTAATTATTGCTGCACCCTACAGTAGACATCTTGACATTAACACATCTGAAATGAACACATCTGAAACCCGTCAGAGGCCACTGGTAAAGAGCTGAGCACAGCTGCTGTCTGTATGAACCTCTCTCTCTGTTTTAACATGAGAATATGAAAGGCCTCTATGACATTTGTGTCAGAGAAAACAGTGGGGTTAAATGTAATACAGTATATGCTATATATTTTAGGGTTAGGGACGGATGGATGGATTCTCAAATGTAAGTGTCATTGAATCTAATGGTGTAATTGAAACTAATGGTCCAATGCATCAACCTGTCATACAAACAACTTCATTAGGCCATGAGCAGTGGTTCGGAATAAAAAAAAAAATCCCAGTAGGCTTCTCTGATCCAGCCTACACAAAGTGTGAACAAATTAAGGCTGCCAATCGAATTAAATATTTAATCGTGATTAATCGAATAGTTGTCCGTAGTTAATCGCGATTAAACGCAAATTAATCGCACATGTACTTTCAAGGGAGATTTGTCAAGTATTTAATACTCTCATCATTGATTTCCAATAATACAAATATACACACATGCTGCTTTATGCAAGTGTATGTATATATTTATTATTATAAATCAATTAACAACACAAAACAATGACAGATATTAATCCAGAAACCCTCACAGGTACTGCATTTAACATAAAACAATATGCTCAAATCATAACATGGCAAACTGCAGCCCAACAGGCAACAACAGCTGTCAGTGTGTCAGTGTGCTGACTTGACTATGACTTGCCCCAAACTGCATGTGATTATCATAAAGTGGGCATGTCTGTAAAGGGGAGACTCGTGGGTACCCATAGAACCCATTTATATTCACATATCTGGAGGTCAGAGGTCAAGGGACCCCTTTGAAGATGGCAACGCCAATTTTTCCTCGACAAAATTTAGTGTAAGTTTGGAGCATTATTTAGCCTCCTTCGTGACAAGCTAGTATGACATGGTTTATACTGATGAATTCCTTTGGTTTTCTAGTTTCATACGATATATATATATATATATATCTATATATATATATATATATTATTGCTATTCATGTTCATAGATATTTATACGACAGCAGTATCTTCACTCTAGCTTTAAAACTGAGCCCGCTATAACCTAAAGATCGCAATTTGCATTAATGCGTTAAAGAAACTAGTGGCGTTAAAACGATTTTGCATTAAAACGTTATTATCACGTTAGCTTTGACAGCCCTAGTACAAACAACTTTTATTTGAATTCATTTAAATACCTGTAACCAGCACACAGCAGCAGGTATGTGTGTTGTATCTGCAGCCTAATTATGTGGTAGAGCTTTATGACATTCATGTACAGCCCACATTTTGACCTTCTTTACTTTTCCACATATTGGTGAGCTGTTTCCAACTTTATACACTGAGATTATTTGAATTACAGCAGGTGAGTTGTTTTTCTACTTAGGGCAAATCTCCAAACGCCTTTTGGTGATGTAAATAGTGAGACAATTGCTTTTATCTCTGACTGTTAGAACTGATAAAATGACGCTGGTAAAGATAAAAATGGAAAAAAACAAACAAACATTGCAACAGTAGACATTAGTAGGAACAGTAGTTCCTTTTCTCTTCATTATTTCACCCATGGTCTGCCCACATGTACATTCATTTCAAACCCATCATTTATTTGTTCCTGTTTTTTACCTGTGACATGGACTTGTTGCAGGTAACTGAAGGAAAGCAGGACTCCACAATCCGTGGGAAGATATTTCCAGTGTTGTTCCTCAAAAGCGAGAGAGCTGTATTCAGAATGCAATTTGCAAAATAGATGAGGCAGGTTGGGGTAACGAGTGCAACAAATAACTGGACACCGTCCAACATTTCATCATAAAATTTCTCCCGGCACGCAGCGAGGAGCTACAGTATGCTCTGTGTCGCGTTTCATTCAGTTCCCGTGTGCAGGAAGGAGTTGAGCTGCTACTCGGATGAACAGATAGGGGTATGGGTCCCGTCTTCACCTACTCTTCGCTCCATGCAAATCCATTAATCCCCACATTCCTACGCCCCTCTGACCTGCCCGAGGGAGGGGTCAAAGGTTACCCTCACCATAGGAAGCTCCCAAGAGCCCCAGACTCCCAGGGAGAACAGCCTTGCAGCTTGACCCCTGACCTCTGACCCCTCCACCCAGGACCCGGGTAAAGGAGACAGAGAGGCAGGAGGGTCACGGTCAAGGACTCAGGGTCTGCTCAACATCAGGAACACGCACACGCACACGCACACGCACACAGGCTGTCGTCATCCATCACCTGGGTGTGTTTCTGACTCCGACTGCACCTGGATGTCAACACAGACACTATTGATTTCCCATTCATCTGGACCAAAGACCGAGAGGAAAGGATGAGAAAAGAAACAAAAGGAAAGGAGGAGAGGAGGGACAGAACGCAGGAAAAGGGAATATGAAAAGTTGGAAAGGAAATGAAAGTAGGGAAGCGTAGGTGGGACAAGAAAAAGGAAAAAGGAGAGCACAAGAAAGGAAAAGAGAAGAGGAGAGAGTAAAGGAAACAAAGAAGGAGAGAAAATGTATGGGAAAGAAAGGAAGCAAAACAAGGAGATGAAAGGAAAAAAGGAACAGAAGAAAATGAAAGGGAGACTTGAGGGAGGAAAAGTAATGGAATTAGGAGAGGACAGGACAGAAAATGAAATTAAATGAAAGGAGGAAGGGAAAATAAATGAAAAAAGGAAGGGAAGAAGGAGAGTAGAGATAAAAAAAAGAAAGAAAAAGAGAAGAGTCAAAATAAGGGGAGGAAAGATAGCTAGAGATTTGAGGATGAAAGGAAAGTGACGGCATGATTGTTAAATCATGGTTAAACCAAATAAGAGAGTTCAGACATTTATGAGTCATGGTAACAGGTATAGTGTTGCTATTGCTGCACTTTTTGTTTCCATTGTGGGGATATTCCTGGAACTATAGTGCCATTTTCACACTTGGAATATGGACACTCAAATAGCACGGTGGGCACTGGGCAGTGGATATAGGGCACTAGGTAGCCAGTAAGCACTACACAGAGGGTTACGAGTTGATAATGGCCTGTAAAGCTTGGAGCGTCTCAGGTGCATATCCCCTTTCACAAAACCCTGAGACAGACTAAAACGTCCACGTGTTTCCACAGTATTGTATTGCAAATGATTTCCCTGAGTCTATTGTCACCGTATTGGATCTCATTGTAATACCAGAGAAAAGAAGAGGAAATGTTCTCTGTTGTTTTCCGGTCTCTTCACTGACCTTCAGCCCAAGGCTGTCACTGTAATTGCCATTGTAAACTGCACCGTCCTCCAGCCGTACAGCCGCTTCCTACACATCTACCATACTGAAGAGAATCAATCCAAGAAGAAAACACTGGTTGTGTTTATGAATATGCAGATGGTGGTAGTGAAGAATTCAGCAATTAGTCACTCAGTACAACAGACCCCATGATGCTTGATCGGTACTAAAGACAGTCCTGGACTACTTTCCAACAAGCTGGGTTCCCAAATAGACAATAAAGCCCCATTCCAACTAGTTGTTGTCCTTAAGCAGGAAAGGAAAGAAAACAGGAAAACAAATGACAGTTTAAGACTGTATCAGTATTTTGATATTTTGACCAAATCCTCTCAAAATCAGATTATAGTCTGTAGCTTTTGATGAATTTACTGCCTATGTTTGGTCTCTGGGGTTACAATTCTGGTCTTATGATGAAGCATTTGAATTGGCATCCTGGTCTCACTTCCAGGCTGTCAAATACTGACGCTTTGGCATTGGACTGCGGCGTCTTGATACCGACGCACAAGGCACCCTTTAGCATCTGTATGAGACGCACCAGGCTTTGAACTATCTCCAATGTAAACCCATTTTGGGTCATTATTATTAGACAGTCAGAGCAACTGATACAGTATAAAGTAAGAGAATATTGTGTGTGGAAGAGGTGGTGGTCAAACAAACACAGGACTTTTACTCAGCCGGCGTTCATGTCTAGAGTGAAACCAAAGTGAATTTTACTGACACTGCTACGCCACATGATGCTACGTCCGTATCTTACGTTACCTTACAAGCGTACTTATCTTAAGCCAAACCATGATATTTTTCCTAATCCTAACCAAAAAAATCCAACAACTTTACTTTTATTAAAAGGCTGCCCCTGGTGCCCGGGACTTCTGCCCAAGCATCGGAGAAGACCACATACCATCAGCTCTGTCAGTTTAGATCGCATCACTTAAACGGTTGGCATGAAGTTTTGGGAGATTATTCAAACAAGGAGATGAAAGTGAGTATATGTAAGCAGTGCATGAATGATTGTATGAATTGACACAGGCATACTTTCTGAGCTACAGCAAACGCTTGGCAACAGTTTGAAAAGCTGAGATTCAATATATAATTGAATCTAACGTTTGTCTATTATAATTGCTTTGTCCATTTAATGTAAAAGCCTCAAACCCGGGCCACACAGGGATCTTCAGCAGCACATGGCAGCTGCGAAACCTGTTGTTTTTATTATTTCGGCATCCATGTTAACAGATTAGAGCAGCTACACTGCCCGCGTGAGGAGCGTGGCTTGGCTGCGTGGTTCGGCTGCGTGGCTCGGCTGCGTCTCTTCTAGATTCGAGGTCTCTACTATTTTTACTCAGCTCACGCCAACAACTGACAGTGAAAATGATCGTTTGACAGTGTATTGATATCATATCAGCAACATTACTACAGTTTCAATGTCTGTATCTGTAGAATATGTCACGGACTTGAAAAAAAGTAAAGATTTATTTTGAAATCAACACTTCCTGCTTCCGTTTCAAAATAAAAGCGCTCTATCTGTTTTTTCTGTGGAAAAAAATCCTTCATTTGTTAACAAAAGGCTTTTATTCTGAAATATTTACAGGACAGTGTTGTAGAAATTGCATTGACATGCAGGGCTCCATGAATGAATAAAGAACGGGGTTTTAATCGTGGATTATTACTATTATTTACAAATTACCACACACTTCTTGACCTTTTTCTGTCTGAAATAAATATAAATGACATTCATAATGAAATTAAATTGTCATTATGAAAGGCAAACAATGTAGAAAGAAAGGGCTGACAGCAGCAGCAGAAACGCTGCCAGCGTGGACACCACACGCGCGGGACACGCAGTAGTTCAGCGAGGCAGCCGCCACCCACTGCTCACGCGCGCAGTCTGGCCCAAGCGTCACTCGTGAACAAGACCCCAAGACACTCAAACTCCTTCACTTAGGGCAGCAACTGACTCCCAACCCGGACGGAGAAATCAACAGTTTTCTACTACCATGGTTAAAGTGCTTGACTTGGATACAGCTCTCACTTATATATATATATATATATATATAAGGACCCAATGGCTCGTAGCAAGTGCAATCCAGCGACATAAAAGCCTCCACACACTAATACCACACTGTCATACAGTTGCAGGATTTTTTTTAAACCAGCATTATATATTTTTTTTATACTCGATAAAAATCTATCTTGGCTGACATGTTCTTCTGAAACTATCTGTAGGAATTAGGCAGCTAAAACACTGAAAATATTTAGGACCATATTAAAGTCAATTGGCTCAATTTGTCCCCTTTCACAGCTTGACCGGAACACATCCTGAGATATTTACTGGCCTCTGAATTGTTTCCTGATTCAAAATGACAAAATTCTATTCTCTTCCTTTTTTTCCTTTTGCTAGAAGTGTGTGTGAAAATGTGCACTGTGTTTCTGCTATCCTCTCAAGTGTGTATGTGGACTGTGTGCAGATGCATGAGGTCGGCCTGAGTGTGTATGCGTGTGTGTGTGTGTGTGTGTGTGTGTGTGTGTGTGTGTGTGTGTGTGTGTGTGTGTGCGTGTGTCCCCGGCCATGCTCTCGCTGCTGCAGCAGGCGGGCGGCCAAGAGGGGTGGGGGCATTTATCAGCCCTCTAAGTGGCTGTAGGAAAAGCAATGCTCGCTGGGAGTCGAGCTGACAACAGTTTTCCTCGGATCGATCTGCAGCGCTGCTCCAGTTTATGACAAAAGAGTTCACGACACGGCAGTCACAAAGTCAATACCGTGATAAATACTCCCCCTCCACTCGCTCCTGTCCGCCACTTTACCAGGCATTTGGCCTGACAGTTATTACTCCCGCGGTAAATCCACTGACCAGAGGGGAAGAAAAGGCACTCCGCTCCTGGTCTACAGGCTGGATTTATGGACCCAGGTGGACCAAGTTTACTTAATTTAAAGAAAAGATATAAACTTGGAGGGTTGCTCCTTTTGCAGACGAGCCACTGCTGTAGTTTTACCCCTGGGAAGGTGGGAAAAAAAACAGTTAAATGCACATATGCTCCCAACATACTGCGCTATGCATTCATGTATTTACGCCTATACTGTATGCAAATGAAGAAATTATGAAGCGGTGTTTCCAGCTTTGTCCAAACATGTAGACAACTATTAATACACCCAAAATACATTTGTAATATATCCCCCTTTTTTCTTCTGTGGAAATCTAATTTGAATAATGATTAGTGAATTAAAATCAGGGATTAAATCATGCGCTGTCACACACACGTGTTTGTTGTTTCCTTGACCGACTAACACCCCAAAACTTTCCATCACATGCTTGTCGCATTAACGTGAAAAGATCCCTGTGGTTCAATTTTCCACAAGTGAGGAAATATTAAGAAATGTTTTGTAATTTGCCATAGATCCTTGCTTTAGCACTAATCCAACATGTAAATCCCTTTACAGTTAAAAGTAGCCTTATCCTTGCATATGGCTGGGATCACAGTAATCAACACAGCCGATTATGCGGATGAAAATTACACTGGTACATATGAATATTTTCAATTATTCTGGTCCAAATAATACGAGTCTGGGGTGAGATTAATATTTTTTTCAATAATGACTTACAAACAGGACATCTATTGCATGTTGAGTGGCAAGTCATCGTGTTGCAGCATGACTAGTAATCCTGTTAGAGATTGGGAAACACATAAAAAGATCTCATTAAGATTTAAGTTGTTGCGGGATCATCAATAAAACGTTGGCATGGACACCCCGGCACTTTGCATCCCATCATGCAAAGTATCTCTCGCAGGCTGTGACCCACATTGGCACTATAACGAAGTACGACACAAAGACAGTTAAACTCAATTTAAATACTGACACTTAACCAACCATTATGGACTATACAAGCAGAATCTCTCCTGTGTTCTGCATGCTTCACTCTCTTCTCCCGTCTAGCAACCAGGTGGAAAGAAAATAAGTACATTTACTTGATTGCGCTTCTAAAGTACTGGGATTTGACTCGAATTTCCCAAATGTGAGACTATATATTTTGACTTTTTCATCTATAAATGTTAAAGGTAAAATATGTCTCAGTTGTCGGTTGCTGTTTGTAAACACAGAGCATTCAAAGTTGGGCCCTCCTCCTCGGCTCAACTAGCGAGGGAGAGAGGGAGAGAGGTAGAGCAGCGATGGTGGAGCAAGCTATAGGTTGAATGAAGAGAGGGAGCGGCGTTAGTGAAAAGTGATGAAGCCCAGGAACGTCCCGATCACAGCAAAATAATAAGAAAAGAGGAAATCCAGGCAGAATGCTGCAAGATCTCTGCAGATACAGGCACCACCATACACTTCTGGTAAATGGACTTACATTTATATAGAGTCTTTCTACACTGATGGCAGAGGCTGCCATGCAAGGTGCCAACCTGCCCATCAGGATCTAATCTAGATACTCATTCACACACCGATGGCTCAGCCTTCAGGAGCAATTTAGGGTTCAGTATCTTGCTCAAGGACACATCAACATGTGGACTGGAGGAGCCGGGGATTGAACCACCGACCTTCCAATTGGTGGACAACCCACTTAACAACAGCCGTCCTTCTAGAGGGTCAGAAGTGATAATTGAGAGGGATTATTTTTGTATCACTCTAGACATTGTTTTATAGAAAATCCTGGATATTATACCTTTAGGAAACTTGTACCAGCAAATGTTTTGCAATCTTTACTTGAAAAGTGACTTAAACAAAGAGTCAATTACCAAAACTAATGAATACTATCTATCAAAATAGTCTCTAATTAATGAAGTTAACGGGAGGGACCCAGCAGCTCATTTCCGGGTCCCCTAGCAGGTTAATCTACTATGACAAGCACTGTCCATGTGCATAAGTAGGTAGTAACGAGTTACATTCACGCCGTTATATGTACTCAAGTAACTTTTTGGAGTAAATTGTACTTGTAAGAGTTTTAATGCAGCATACTTTTTACTCTTACTTGAGTACATTTCTAGAGAGAGATCGTTACTTTTACTCCGTTACATTTGGATACATTCATCACGCTACTTTTCTTAATTTATTGTTTCATGATCCGTTAAGAGGCAGGTGGTCAGCTGGTTCAAGGTCTGCTGGTGCTCTGTTATGCTACCGCAGCCACATGGCTCCGTATGGCTTTCAAATAGCACTAGCAGCTAATATTTACAGCGCACAGTGCAGAGAGCTCCGGTTGTGAATGCTGGTCTGAAGTCAGCACATCAGAGAACAGTGCTGACGCTGAGCTGACCAAGAGCAGTAAGTGTGTCTGTTGTGTTAATGCTAATAAGTTTAATAACATATACACACAGTATATCACGCTTCAGTACAACTACCAGTCCTGCTTTTTATCGCAATGTAAATATTCAGGCTGCAAGCGGTGTGCATTTAACTGGTCATGCTCAAATTATGCACACGGAAAAAGACAAGCTGCTTATATTTCATGTGGACATGACTGATATAAATAACCACAGATGGAGTGTGTTCCAATCCACGTACTTCCAGAAGTACACTTCAATGTAGTGCACTATGTGCACTCTGTACTCACTTGAGTAGTGCGTAAATTTTAGCGGGGTAGGATCGTCTCAAATGGAATACTCTGCGACGCACTGACCGGAAATGACGATCGCAACATTTCACCGCGGCTCGCTACCCGCCAAAATATCTTCTGAAAAAAATGAAAGCAGAGTGGAAATTATGTTTCCAGCGTCGTCGCCTACGCCTACGATGTGTCCTCCTGTTGGCTGAAAATGCACCAGTATGTTTACGTATTGTATTGTTTTATTCTGTTATCTATGTATGTTTGAATAGTGGTCGTGGCTCCGCCCCTTCCGCTACGTAGCCAAGATGGCGACAGTTGAGTGTGGAAAGTGTCCAGCGTTCCACACTCAACGATCTGACCGTTTTGAGTACAACATCCGGGTACTTTGAGTGCACTGCATTTTGCAGTGCACTCACAGTGCACAGTGCGTTCACAGTCTGAACGCACTTATGCTCTCAAAGTAGTAAGTGTAAGTACAGAAGTATGTGGGTTGGAACACACTCATGGTCTTTTTCAGGTCAAAGTGAAGAAGTGAACACAACTGTATTCAATAGGCAATTAATGATGAAACATCACAGCATTATCTCCTAATTAGCCGAAATAAATCACATTTTCAGAAAGATAAGATTGGTGTTATGAGTGGTCTCTAGTGTTATTGTCTTCATGTGATTAGAGTGACCTGGATGTGATTTATGACATCTGTACTGGAATGATCAAAGTTTAAGGACGCTGTAAGATGTTGACACTTATATTCACTTTCTGACATAACAGTCTATTGTGCACATTATGGGACACCGGAGGACACCGGAGGACACCGGACAGAGGCACATGATTTTTTTCAGATTACCTGTCTCATACACTACTGTCAGGATATAGTGACCGATTTATAAAAATAACTTACTAGTAACTGTTACTGCATCTCAAAGTCCTGGTTCTGACTATTGTCCTCCTGGTAGGACATCTTGACACAGAAAGGGTCAAGATGTCCTATTCTCTCCTCCTTCTCCCCTGTATACATGTACACATGTTTTGGGGACATTCCTGCTATTGCCCATGACCGGGACACTATATCCTCTGAACTGGCAGGCCTTCTGAACCCATGGTCCTGAGGCCTGGACTACGAAGCAGGATTTGGAGTTAGCGAGGTAACTTCAGGGTTTTCAGTCCTATGAAGGTGGTTCACTTCTTCCGGGGTACATCGCCATGGTAACTTATCCTCAACAGCTATCCTGCCCCGGAGCAGGTTATGTTCTAGATAAGAGATCAACTCGTATAAAAGCACCGCCTACTGGCCAATCAGAGCTTGGTGAGCAGATCGTATGATAATATTACACACATATGAAGAAGTCATAATCCAGGCTAAAAACAACTCAGTTTAAACTGACAGATGCAGGAAGGACAGCTGGCTGTGTGCTGTTGGTGTTTACCGCTTTGAATCATGTTTTTACATTTATTTTTTTACTTGCTCTCAAAGTCCTTAATGAAGTGTAATGAACTCATCCATTATACTTTTGCAAGCTATTTATATATCACCGCACCATCTAGACGACTATATCTGACTTTTGAGTATTCTGTTAAATTAATAAATCTGTTAATTTATGCATTCACACATCGGCAATTTTTTCTTTTTCCAACTTCAGTCTGGATTATGTGTTTGACTTCTTCGTATTTGTCTAATATAGTTTACTCTTCCTTCATAAAATGTGCCGCTCTGTCTGTCTGTCTGTCTGCAAGTCTGTGGACTTGTCCATGTCTGTGATTGGTCAGATACTGCAGACACCGCCCCGTTCATGTGAACACTCTCATATCCAGATGGAGAAACCCTGGGTTGATTTACTGAGTTGATAACCAGCGTCGTAGGACCGCTTAGCGGGAACTTGGTTGTTAGGGTTAGTTAAGCCAGATAAGGAGAAGATACCCTGGGTATGTTGAACTCACTTCGTAATACAGGACGCTGGACTGTGGCCGCTTATTTTAGAATGTGTCAAATTTCCAGAGGATACATTTCCCTTTGATAATTATTACAGTATAACTTTATAACAAAATGGGTTTGACTGTCTTAGACCCTATTGTTACTGTGAACAAAACCCAAGTGACTCAGAAATATCAATATTGACTATAGGTTTTCAGCAAGTTAACACTTCTGTGCTCTCAGACTGTTCAGTGCGGCTCAGACAGGACCGGCGGGTGCTGGAGGTGTTTTATCGGGGGGGAGTTTAGGCTAAATATGGTGGGGTAGGGGGGGGTTATTTAAACATGGAGCAGTCTAACCACCTGGAAAATAACCAGCGAGCCTAAACAGAGCAGTACATCATAGGGCTATAATGTGTGTGTGAGTGTGAATATGTGTCAGTGTGTGTGTGTTTGCTGGCAGCTGGGATGTGAAAGCACAGTAGGCAGGATGTGATTTTAGGAGGCTGGAGGGATGCTATTGATGTTGAGGATAAGTGGGCAGGGGTACAGTGCAGGGGCTATGGCTGAGTTCCCATTCACGCCTGGTGTTGAACTGTGATCTGTATCTGGATATCACATTCAGGTAATGACAAACACATGGTGATGTGAGGTTTGTGTGCTCACAGCAAACACAGTCACACGCACACACACAGACACACACACACACACACACACACACACACACACACACACACACACACACTGTAGTCAGAATTTGAGGAGATCTGCCAGGGTCAGCAAAGAAAAAACTGCAACCCCAATGTGGCCCCGAAGGCCCGTGTGTGTGTGTTGGTTGATTCATGGTTAAGTATTTTATTGTTCATTTGTTTGGGAATATGCACTTAAACCTGCGTATTTTTGGCATCATTGGGAAAAAATTCCATAATAACCTTTCAGCATATTGTAAATCAAGTGTTCTGAGAGAAGACTAAACTTCTGCTCCTCCTCATGGCTCTGTTTTCAGGCTTTAGAACATCTAGACTTTGGCCAATCACAGGTCATTTCAGAGAGAGAATGTTCCTATTGGCTGTTCATTCAACACTCGCGAACTCCGATCAAACAGTCAAACTAGGCAGCGCTGATTAAATATGAATCAATATTCTGTTACTGTAATGCCTATTTCTCTCCTCAGATGTTTTCAGAAACATCTTGTAGTGCTCCGGCTGGTGGGCGGTGCTTGGTATTTCCTCAGCAGATCTCAACATGGCAGCCGGGCCACAAACTTTCTAATTTTACAGCTAAACCGTGCACTACAAGATGATTCTGAGAACATCTGAGGAGAGAAATAGACATTACAGTAACAGAATATTGATTCATATTTGATCAGCGCTGCCTAGTTTGACCGTTTGGTCGGAGTTCACGAGTGACTGAACCCAGCTGGACGTCAGACTCCAGATCAGCTCTGATTGGTTGTTTTCCTCCGGTCTGTGAAATCTTGCAGATACCATTAGGAGCACCGGAGGACACAGAGGAACATGATTTTTTTTCAGATTACCGGTCTCATGCTCTACTGTCAGGATATAGTGACCGTTTTATAAAAATAATAGTAACTCCTCTCCATAAAGCTGGAGGACTGGCAAGAGATATATGTATATTTAAAAAGAAAATTGTCAAAATCAAAGAAGCTGAGACTTTTAGTCCATTTCCCATGATGCAACTAGAGTGTCTTCTTTTCGTGCTTCCTGCCTGCATGTCTTTCAAACTCCATGCACCCATTTTCCATCACAGGCTTTCTGTTATAAATGTGTCGTCTTCAGAGTCAAGATAACCTTGATGACATCAGTATGACATCATCATGGTTATTTTCTAGAATTTGACAGAGCTCTTCCAGAGCCACAGATGACATTTTAAAACAGATGCCATTTTTTTATTCACAGATTGAGTAGTACTCCTCCTGATGTGTAAACTCTTCTTTATGCGTAAACTTACCGCAGGAGGATCGATAGGGGCTCCAAACCAATTTAGTTTTTTCTCTCGCGGTCCCCTAGTGAGTACATCCAGCTATGCTAGTGGTGGAAACATTGTCACTGTAGTTCGAAATGTCAGTTCAAATGTCTTCTCTTTCGGTAAAAGCATAATGACTGCAGATAATATGAGTTTAAATGTAATTCCTGACGGAAACATCACCACACAGCAGGTAGAACCTTCACCACTGTGGGTAAAAGGATCATCACTAAAAGCAGGCACATTGTCTGTGAGGTGACATAGACTCGTCTGCACAGCATGTACAATCTCATTCACTTAAGATAGCAATGATGGCTCTTGGTACGGGAAGCTGGAGAGGACATAATGAATATATATATTTTGTTCTTGGGACTGTGATTGCAAAAAAATCGGTTTTATTCTATGTTTCCTGACAATAAAAGAGTTTTCTCTCAAACACATTTTTTAATGATTCAAAATAAAAAAAATTGATTGTGGTTTTGAAATTGATAACATTATTTGTTAAATTGTGACTTCAAAATACTTGACGATTGAGAGAAAGCAAAACATGAGAAGTACATATCCTCCCTTGGTTTCAACTGTTTCAGCTTTCAACTGCCAACTGTAAAACACGGAAGTGAACTGCTATTTAACGCGAGTAACGTTAGCGGTTAGCGACTAGTTTTGAAAGGTCAGGCTGTTTTCAACGCCGCCGGTCTCCTCCGAAATCTGTATACATACAAAACTGTTTCATATCTACAGTATGTCTGTATCTGCGGCAGCATGCACCGATCTCATCCTCTGAACTGCACGGCCGTGGATGATACAGCAGGAAGGCCGGCAAGAGGTTCCTCAAAATATAGATAGCAGGCGATGGGGTTGAGTGATGTTTGTTATTTTATTTAGCTGATTTAATGGTCTGTCTGCGAAGAACAAGAGACGCTCAGCTGCTCAGCGGGCAGAGAGATAGAGATGGGGTGGGGGGGAGACAACGTGTAGAGTCGGCCTATTTTCACATCTAACTCTGTGAAATAAGAGTTTATTTCAACTTAAACAGAGTTGGTGATCGTTGGAAAGACTAACGATGACAGTAGTGGTGAGTTTTATTTAGTTTTCTGTCCAGTTTGAATGAAGTGTTTTACGATGCTCCGCCACTAGAACAGCTGATCTCAACATAAACCAATACACGTGGATGATGACACAAGTGTACTCGGGTACAGAACAACTTTACTAATGTGAAGGCTGACCAGAGAGGGGAGGCAATCGTACTCGGGCACGGTACGGATCAATCGTATGTAATGTGAAAACGCCCTAAAGCAGTGCTAAATGACAGGTTTAACAAAGAAGTCATTACACCAGGTAGATTGACAGAATGTGTACTTTCAAAACAGGAGGAACTAAGGCTGGTATACATTGCCATGCAAGGTGGAAGCAGCACAAAGTGAAAGCAGAGAGAAAGTGCCAGCAGACAATTTATTTCGGCGTCCATCCACGGACTGTTGTTCTCCTCCATGTTGTCCTGCATAGCGCTCTGCTAGCAGCAGCAATCTATTCTGTTCAGCACGTCCACATTGCACATGCACTATCTTGCAATATAAATTTAAGTGAAAAATAATTTATGTGTCCACCCATAGACTGTATATAACAAGTGGACGTAGTCACTGTGACGTCACCCATTGGTTTGTGGACTACGGTTGTGAAGCCTCGAGTTCAGCATTTTTTCCCCTTGGTCTTTTGCAACTAGAAGTGACATGAGAGGGTGGAGCTAAGCACATCTGAACACTGACATTTTTAAGCAACCAAAATGTTAAAATTAACTTTCATCAACTGAAAACACACTGTGAAAGGGTTAAAATTCTAAGACGAAAACACGTACAATCGTACAATCTATACAATCAGACTTCTTTTTCGCCCCCCTGATCTTTTCCTTAACCTAACTAAGTAGTTTTGTTGCCTAATCCAGGGCTTCTCTATCTTTTGTAACTTAAGGTCCACTTCTGATTGTTAAAAAATGTCCGAGGCACCATCCCAAAACATACATGACAAAAACAGGAGAAAAAATAAACTGGGCTTTAAATATATGTAATGCGACTGTCAGCTGTATAAATATTCTGCTTACCCTCACCCATCACTGTCTGCCGTTATGAATCCAAATTGAATCTATCCAGGGTCATATTTCCTCACCACATGCTTTAGAGCTTTTACTGGCACAGGGTTGTCTTCCACATCACTTTTTCATTTTAAAAAATCAACCCATTTTGTGTCACTGCATCCGAGGGAACGTTAGCTAGCTAACAGTAGCAAAAACATGTTTGTCTCTGCCTGTCGTGATTGGCATGGTGATATTCAAACAGAACTGGTCATTGAAATTATGCTTTGTTTGAATTTCTAAGTTGTATTATTGAGCACATTTAGATATAAAAATAACTAGCTTTGTAAATGACCAAAATTTTTTTTTTTTAAATTGAATCTATGTATTTGGCAGTACCTCTGAGGCCCACTAGATGGCGCTCTGAGGCCCACCAGTGGTTGAGAATAGCTGGCCTAATCAAGTGGATCTTTTCCGAAACCTAACAGTTGCCTAAACCTAAGGAAGTTGTTTCCTGTGAAGACGGTGAAGTTTACTTTGAAAAGACTATGCATGTAATGAACAGAAATTGACACGTGTTGCTGGACTTTTGTTGGAAAACAAACTAAAAAGGAGGAATAACTTTTTCGCAAGATATCATACGAACCGTTGTGTGAGGATACGTTGATAACTTCTATCTTCATTTTCACAGTCAGCGAACCATGCAGCCTGTTGTTAACCCTTTAAACTGTCAAACCTCGTATCAGTCTGTATGTGTGTGTGTGTGTGTGTGCGTGCGCACACATTTATAGGGTCTCACTCTTTTGTTGGCTTCCTTGTGGCTATTAAAACTGTCTCCCAACTCCGAATGATGGAGGGAGGGGCAGAGAATGACAAACATGAGGAGGGAAAACAGCAGAATGAAAAGAGGAGGGGAAGAAGAAAGAGAGACAAGCAGAGAGCTGAGAGATGAAGGCAGAGATTTTTCTTCCAAGTTTGACTGGAGGCAATACAGCAAGCCGTAATTAATTACCACAGACAGGTACGTATTAAAAACAATATTCCATCTCAGCGAAGCCTTGGAGGTCTTTGCGCCAATAAAAAGAGGTATTCATCAGATGAGGCCCTGTCCAAGTAAAGCTTCGTGAAAGGAGACGCTGCCTTGTGTGGTTAATTTATATCAAAATCCCTGCATAAACTGGGAGGCCGTAAAAAGTCCCAATTAGCCATCTGCGATTGTCTGGAGGAGGTTTGATGTATGGGCCTATCAATACAGCACAACTGCAGGCTGGGCTGTAATATCAAACTGTAATCCAGGGTGCACATGGCGAATAAGCACCCATTGACTCTGTGTGTGATTTTACAGACCGTTAGGGAGAGCTATTTCAATATAGGCACAGCCACGGAAGAGCGGTGGACATAAAGCGACAGATGACGTAGGCACAGAGTCTGCGTTTATCTGCTGTAAAGTTCGACATGGATGCTTGGAGCTTTTATCGTCTTGGTTGTCAACGGGTTTACAGCTAACGTGTTAAGGTTAAAGGAAAAACATTCAGCAGTTTCAGAGCGGTGTGTCCCCCGTGGAGGAGAAGGAGCTGGTTTATTATACAGTTCTAAAAATGCTCAACTATCTTCAAAAGTTGCTTTTAAAGCCTCCAGTTAACTCAGAGCAACACTGCAGGAAAAATAAAGATACAGAAAAAAACTAACACAGCGTCTAGACATTTATATTTGTGTCTGGAGGCTCAACTTTCAAATCCGGCATTTCAGGTGTGTGCCCAGGCAGGTAGGTTGTGTATGTTATGGAGAGATAGGGACAGAGAGACAGGTTGAGGGGGGGGGGGGGTGATCAAGGTTTTTGAAGAGGAGACAGGAGAGGCCGGAGCAAGAGGAGGAAGACAAATGACAGCACTGATGAAAGAGGAGAAAGTGAGGAGTGTCTGTTGTGGATTGAAGGAATGAAGAGAGGGGGAGGAGGGGGAGTGGAAGGAACAAATCCGACTTATGACAGGAGACGCTACTGGGACGGTATGATGCGGGCCACCAACAAATAATGTCTTCACAGGTGACTACGCTGACTTAAACCACACTAAATCCAAACCTAATATCCCAATAACCCTCCAGGGGGCCCTGGGGCAAAAACTAAAATGTTGGTCCCCGTTTACCCTCGTTTCTCTCTCTCTCTCTCTCTCTCTCTCTCTCTCTCTCTCTCTCTCTCTCTCTCTCTGTGCATTGTGTTAAGTACTATTGGTTTGTGGTGATGACATTTAGCAAAGATTTGTTAGAAGAATATGCACCATGTAGAATGTCAAACTAGATTTTAAGTCTGAGCCTCTTCAAGGGGCTTCAAGATTATGCATTAATCACCTTAAAGCTGCAGTAGGCTGAATGTTTTTGGCATTATTGGGCAAAAATCCCATAACCTTTCAGCATATTGTAATTCAAGTGTTCTAAGAGAAAACTAGACTTCTGCTCCTCTTCATGGCTCTGTTTTCAGACTTTAGAAAATCTAGCCCTAAAGGGAGACTTTGACCAATCACAGGTCATTTCAGAGAAAGAGAGCGTTCCTATTGGCTGTTCTTTCAATGGAAGTAGCTGTAATTCACTCGCAATCTCGTATCTTGCATCTTGTAGTGTACTGTTTAGCTGTAAAATGAGAATGTTTGCTCCGGCTGGTGGGCGGTGCTTGGTATTTCCTCAACTGATCTCAACATGGCTGCCAGGTTACAAACTTTCTCATTTTACAGCTAAACAGTACACTACAAGATGATTCTGAGAACATTTGAGGAGAGAAATAGGCATCACAGTAACAGAATATTGATTCATATTTGATCAGCGCTTCAGTTCATATTGCAATCAATCAAATTACAGCAACTGACTGAACCTCGAGTCGTAGGGGCCACTCCGGGGCAGTTACCGTTTGGTCCGGTTGGTAATCCAGCCTTCTACCAACCATAACCTTTTCTAACCTATGCTTAAATTCCACATCACTGATGTACAAATGTAAAATTCTGAATGAGGATTCACAGTACAGTAGCTTTCAAGCCACATGCTAATGATGGAAAACTGACAAAAAGTAAAATTGTGCATAATGTAGGTGAATATCCATGCATCATTTAAAAAAAAACATTGTTATTATGTTAGCTGTCATATGATTGAACAGCTGAACAATTGTAAAAAAAAAAAAAAATGTACTTCTATTTATTCGTATGTATTAATTTGTTAGCTAGCTGTAGCTTATAGTGGGCTATTAGTCAGTTATATCTGGCGATATCTGATTTAAACACTGGGCAGCTAGTAGATGCTAGGCAGTCGTGGCTTGCTAACATTTAGCATTGGTAAGTTTCCTGAATGAGCTTGCTGGATAGTTAGCTAGCTAACTCTTGACTCTTCTTAAGCAGCAACTCATGGTGTTTTGTCACCAGAGACTAAAGTTAAGAAGGTAATTGTGGTGATAATTATCAGGCTTGTCAATAAATCCCACAAAAGGATTAAAACCAACAATGAATGTATCTACTAACAAGGAAACTATTGTGTCAAAGCCTGATATATCTTCTTCCTCTGTGCCATAGAGCTCCATTGTTGTCCAAAAACTATAAAAAATGCATTATCATCATTAATGAGCCACATCGTGTGGTGACTGGTTATTGGTAATCTTAAGAAACTAGCAAGAGTACACTAGATTTTAAAAATGATCCAACGGGTAAACCCAGTGTTGCCAACGCTTTTCCAGTGAACGTAGCTAGCAGCACTAGCTCCAACAGTCCCTACATCTAGAGAGGAAGTCACCAAGTCATCAACACTGACAGTCCGTCCCTCCAGACCTCCCTCCAACGCCACTCCCCCAACATTATCATTATGAATATATATACAACCAACATGGCTATTGTTAGTACTCAGCTGTCAATCTAGCAGCTTGTGGAACATGCAATGAGTGCACGGGCAGAGTGCACGCAGGTAGCCCGTCCAATCATTTCATTCGGCCATGTGACAGCCACAGATACCATGTTTCTTTTTTCCTTTTTTTTTGGTCAGAGCATTTGTTTTATTGATGGCTGTCGGGATGTTTCAACAAATATAAGAAAATATGTTTTTGAAGATTACCAACTCCAGCTTTAACGTTGTGAACTGAAACAAAACAAGGCAACAAAACTACTCGGTTAGGTTGAGGAAAGGTTGTGGATTGGGTTAAAATATGTTGTGAAGTATGTACGTTACGTAACGAAAGTGTATATGGCTATGGCAGATGCATGTGTGGTGTACGTGCGTGCATGTAAGGAATGTTAAATGTAGCCTACTTTTTAAAGAGCTGCTCAGGACATCTCGTTGTACAATGTGTGCAGTGACAATAAAGGCGTTCTATTCTATTCTTTGGTTTCACACGGGACACGAAAAGCAGTCTCCTTGGTGAAAGTCCTGTGTTTGTTTGGTCAATCCATCATCCCCAACCTCCACTCCTCCTTCATATTACATCACCTGACTTCCTCCTTTGCTCCCGTCATAATTACTACGGCCGCTAGAAGTCGGCGTCGTCTTCTTGTACTCGTATCGGTGATCAACTACGTGAATAAATGATAATGGCGGCTGTGGCTCAGAGGTAGAGCAGGTCGTCCACCAATCAGAAGGTCGGTGGTTCGATCTCCGGCTACTCCAGTTCAACGTCAAAGTGTCCTTAAGCAAGATACTGAACCCCAAATGTCTCCTGAAGGCTGAGCCATCGGTGTGTGAATGAGTATTTAGATTAGACCCTGATGGGCAGGTTGGCTCCTTGCATGGCATCAGTGTGTGAATGGGTGAATGCTGACATGAAGTGTGAAGCACTTTTAGTGGT
Organism: Sebastes fasciatus; assembly: GCF_043250625.1. Lineage (NCBI taxonomy): Eukaryota > Metazoa > Chordata > Actinopteri > Perciformes > Sebastidae > Sebastes > Sebastes fasciatus. The sequence continues at coordinate 31,138,243 of NC_133809.1, forward strand.
CAGAAAACTAGAAAAGCTCTATATAAATGCATGTCCATTTACCATTTAACGGCCTTCTGAACCTACTAGTAGGTGTGCCTTCTAACCCATATCTATACCGCTGATAACCGCTGATAACACCAATCAATCAGCTGATAACATTCAAAGAGGGTGCTAGAGCACCAAATGTGGATTCATCTGATGTTGACAATAGTCTCTAACAAATGCATAAATATACACATATATATATATATATATTAAAGGTCCCATATTGTAAAAAGTGAGATTTTCATGTATTTTATATTATAAAGCAGGTTTAAGTGTTATATAAATACTGTTAAACTATCAAAACGCTCCATATACGGAGAAATACACACAGCCCGTATTCAGAAATTGCGCGTTTGAAACAAGCCGTTAGGATTTCTTTCCATTTGTGATGTCACAAAATATACAATATATAGATCATTACACGGTTTTAAACGTAAACATTCTAAATGTGTCCCAGTTTATTTCTTGTTGCAGTGTATGTAAATAACATCAGCTGACAGGAAGTAAACATGCACCCAAACTGTTGCCTAGCAACGCAATGCCGTTGAAATTCACTAAAACTGAGCGTTTCAGACAGAGCGTAAATACAGGTATATTCAGACAGACAGTACGAGGAAAATAAAGAGTTTTTTGAACATTACAGTATGTAAACATGTTCTAGTAGAAACACAACATACAAGTATGAACCTGAAAATGAGCACGATATGGGACCTTTAAAGATTATTTAAGGGCTTTTATTGCCTTTATTAGTGCAGGTGGAGAATGAGAGAAAAGTGGGGAGAGAGGGGGGATGACACGCAGCAAAGGGCTTCTGCTAAGGACTTAGCCCACATGGGGCTCTACCAGGTGAGCTAAAGGTTGCCCCCATGATATTTTTGCCAATACATTCACACCTGAATGGGCCGTAAATGTGGATGATAAAAAAGGGAGGAAATGATTTAAAAGAGGTAGAGAAGGAAGAGGAGGGCAGGAGGAAAGTAGTCGGGGGGGGGGGGGGACAAACAGTAGCCTTGAGAGCTAAATGGGAGAGGGAGGATGTGGAAGAATTGGTTTACAGTATTGAGTTTTGTTCCCATTTCTCCAATTACCAGGACAAAAAAGAGGGGAGAGAGAGCGACAGAGAGAGAGCGACAGAGAGAGAGAGATAGAGAGAGAGAGTAAAGACAAGGGAGCAGCATTCCAGAGGTATTAGCTTCAGGCAGCTTGGCCACCGAGGCAACAGAGGAAACAAAGGGCCAAGAAAACACTGTCACTTGACCTGCACACACACACCAACGCAGACGCTACTACACATCACACACATAACATAAAGCATACACTGATCTGTAAACACTCCGCTGCAAATGTTATGTGCACGCACACACACACACACACACACACACACACACACACACATACTGAAGCAGTTGTCCATATAGTCCCAGGTTAATTTGGCGGCAGCTCCTCCTCCTCATCAACACACAGATGGCCACGGGAGAACTTAATTCTTCCTCTATTGACTGAGTTTGCGTCGCCAGTCCCCGCTGTAATGACTGATCCATCACCAAACCTACTGGAGGCTCAGGATGAGCGAGGTTCATGCTTTATGAGAGAGAGAGAGAGAGAGAGAGAGAGAGAGAGAGAGAGAGAGAGAGAGAGGATGTAAACCTGAAACAAGGGGAAGACTTGGCTAATGCATTTAAATACACCTGCATAAACATTCCCCGTCTATATGTGTTCCACACCGTCATATTTTGCATATATTGATATTTTTGCAGGAATTAGTTTCTTCACCTTGTGTTTCAATGAGTTCTGTCACTATTGACACTTTTTTTTCTATTATTACAGAAAACTAGGTTTTAAATATTTATATTGAAAACTGAACTAAAGGCGATGTGCTCAAAGCAATATTTAAGAGAGGTGCAGCTAAAAAAAAAGGAAAATATATGTCTTAAACAATAAGAATTATACATTTCTATCCAAAAAGCATCAGTTGAGTGTTTTTTTTTAAGTTTTGAACTCTCTAATTTCATCTCAGGTAATCTAATGTAAGCAAGTTCAGAATTAAATTCCAGTCTTGACCTTTAATAAAAATAATGTTGAAGGAACAGTGTATAACATTTTGGAGGATCTATTCACAGAAATGGAATATAATATTCAGAACTTTTTCATTTGTGTAAATCACCTGAAAATAAAAATCGCAGGCCAGAACGGACAAATCAAACGCTGGCTCTAGAGAGAGCCTTTCGCTCTGCCTCCTGAGCCACGAATGCCCCTCTGAGTGAGCCGATCGGCGTCACCGCAGCTTGGGAAAGGGGAGGAGTGAGCAGAGGGGTACTCGGTTGGAATCTGCAACCACACCGCTAGATGCCGCCAAGTCCTACACACTGTGTCTTTAACACAAGGTTTGTTTTCTAGCTTTTTCCAGAGCTTTCAACCATCTCTCACAGTCTTCATCAGCAGATGGAGTTTGCTCAGCACTGATTCCGATCAGAGATGCAAATGAAAGCTCTGGAAAAAGCCAGTAAGTGGACCTTGTTAAGATTATTTGGTCAAACTAATCAAATCCAATCTTATTCAATCATAGTCCCTGGAATCATAAAGTCCTGAACAACAGGACAACTATGATTTGTTATTACATTTATAAGCACACTATTACCTAAATGAAGATTGGGTTCCACATTGATTATTACAGTGTTTGGGCATGTAAACATCATTTCTTGGTTTTAAAAATCTGGATAGCCTTTATCCAAATTTTTAGAAAGCTGAATACACAAGTTAACGCCTTTAAACACAGGGGGCATGACAAATAAACGACACGAATATGCAAAATACTCACCTGCGAATATTATATGTATAGGGCTTTTATTGTGAAAGGTGCCTGCCTTTGTCAAGGTTGAGAGGAGTAATAAAGTTTGCCGTCTTGGTTTGGACTACGGAGCCTCTTTGCGATGCAAAAGCTAAAAAAAAAAATTCTGAAAGAAAAGTGTGACACTTTTTTCACCACGTAATACTCGTGTTCTGAAAGTATTCATGACTAAAACTAAAACATCAGTTCTATAAAATATATTGGCATGAGAATTAATCACATAACAAAAACGCCCAGCAGGAGTTGGATCAGCCAATCAGCTTGCTTGGCGCTCAGGTCCACATGTTTATGAGGTTTTCTGTGAGCCTCTGCAACCTACAGTTAAATTATTGTGTATGTAAAATTAAATTTCAGATTAATATGCTGTTGCAGTGTACTTATTATTTTGCTATTGTTATTATTTTAAAGTCCCCACAATGCGGGAAACAAAGTCTCTGAAACTCAATCTTTTCTGTGGGGACACCCCCTGCTTTGGTTTGGACTCAAGGTTGCCATGCATGCTGTAACCAGTGATGGACTCTGCATCCTGAGGTCAAAGCAAAAGTCTTACACCGGTAATGCTGGAAAAACAGTTGTGTTGCTCTTGTCTTCTACTGGTGGTCAGATAGAGAACCCACATCTATGAAATGCAGCAGCTCCATAAAAACACTCTTTCAGAGAGCAGTATCAGACCAGAAAGCCATTTAATAAGATTTAGTCCCATTTGGGAAGATTCATTGTTGCTGATTTAGTATTTAATTGTAGACTTGTCTGCATTTAATTCTCTGATGAGGATTATTTCTATAGAATTATTATACAGTGAAATTAGACTACTGCTAATTTCATCAGGGACTCAAGGACCCCTGGAACTCTTTTAAGGACCCTTTGAAGTCCACATAGCTCTGGGAAGCATTGCGGGAGGAAGAGGAAGAGAAGGGTTAACCAGCTGCCAGGGAGGCCTGTCTCGCTGCTTAACTCTCTTAACTCCGACAAGTCCGGACTTCTCAAGCCAATTCCTCCAACATGATGGACGCTCTCTAACAGCTGGCCATTTCCACTTTTCCTTGCAAACTTCCCCCTTCCCTCCCTCCCTCCCTTCCTCCTTCCCTCCCTCCCTCTGTCACCTCTTTTCTTCCCCTTTTCCTCAAAGATGCCTGCGAGATGAAAGGCTGCGGCCCTCGCCCTCGCCTTATCACTGTCTTTAGAGCTTGCGAAAACTTGGCGGCACCTCAGCTTTTCTGAGAGAGAGAGGAGAAAGGGAGAGAGAGAGAAAGAGAGAAGAGAAATAGCGTTGGGGATTATAGTTCTGAGGACAAACCTGACTATTCACACTTGGCATTAGCAAGACAGCCCGGGTACAAGAAGGATATTTTTTATTCCCTTCAATTTAACTTTAATTACTCAAATCTCGGCGAGGGCACACAAGAAAAGCCCAGGCATTTGTGTCTCGGAGATTAGCAGACTGCCCTGCCAAGTCCTCGCCGGCGCTGCATCGTTAGATAGAATTCAAATTCAAATCCAGGCTAAAGACAGTGCAGCTGTCACCCCCCTGGCCTGAAAACCCCCTGGATCAGGAACGAGCTGTCCTCCCTCCTCCCTGCTTTCCCCAGGAGAAACCTAATCCTGCCTTCCTCTCTTCTTCTCTTTCCATCGTTCTCTCTCTCTCTCTCTCTGATGACTGTGACAGCTAAAATAAAGCCATTAAAGCCTCCCTGAAATAATTAGTAATTAAAAATAAAAAGTGGGTTGTTTTGTATTTCTTTGGCATCTTTCCTCAGGCTGGGAGTGGAGGCTGGCGTTTGTAGGTGTCAGGGGTGATACGTCTTTCACGACCCTCAGGATCTGTTTTTAAGTGTGGTTAAAGGAGGGACGTCTTCATGGACACATCAGGTTAAACAAACACTTCGGCTTCCACACCTCCTCCCAGCTCTCTGGGAAAACTTGCCGGACTTTCCTCTCCTCAGCAAGTTTGACGACGTGCCTAAATTCTGCTTCTTTGTGACGTGTGATACCGCAAGTCTTCATTGGGGGCTTGTTTAATCTTGTCAGCGAAGGACTCAACGGGAGAGCGTCTGACACGACGCTGAAATCCCCACTAGTTGTTCGCCTTTCACCCGCAATTGACTTTGCGAACACCTGCAATGTCTTCGATAAGTAGCTCGTCTTATCTCCTTTGGGAGAGCAGACCCCATTATCGCGGGTTCGGGGGCAGATACCCCCGTCGTGCCGCGGGCTGCAAATGATAATCCATGCTGCCACACCGCTGAAATCCTGGTAAAGTGATCCTAAATTGACAAACCCCTTGGATCCTCTGGACTAGGTTAAGCCTCATCTATTAGTGCTACAGTAGCTTTGGATAAGGGTTCGTCAGCCTTGTGCCACTCCTGAGAACATCAGCAGCAATGCCGTCCTTTTGGTTATCTCCCTCTTTTAATCCCCGCAGACACAGCAATGCAAGAGGGGCAAAGAGTTCACCATCCCTCTCCCTTTAAAGTCTTTAGGTAATTTCTTCATAAAGTCGTGCGGTCGGGTCTGTGAAAACACTGCATCGCGCCATAATATCAGAGCAGACGGCATTAAGCTCGCGCGCAGAGTGCTGCAACTGGTTATTTCACTGGCCCAAAGTCCATAAGCGCAGTAATTGATTGCCGTGATGGAATTAAGGGGAGACTTGCCGTGCTGAAGGGAGAGCTGGCACGGGCCTGATACATTAAATATCTGGCACGGCCCAGCCAGCCAGGCATCTGATTATGATTTCAAAGGACCCAGACCTGGACTTGATTAAAAACCACGTAGCCCTGCAAGGTCCCCATAGGCATCCACAGAGATGCCAGTAAGGGGAGCCACAGTGAGTAACAGCAGCCGTGAATGAAGTCATGGCACGCCAGCCTAATTACAGGTCCATTTAAGGGGGCTTGTTTCTACCAGCCAATCAAGTATTGTCAAGGAGGATGTAGGTGGGCTAGGGTTGTATACCTTTCTCGCAGAGTTACACCCTCTTCTGCAACAATTCTTATGAAATGATGGAGAATTAAACTGTGGAAAACAGAGGCAGGAAGAGGCAAAGAAAGTCTAGACCTCCTGGAGGAGTTTACTTGCTGCCTTCCTTACTGAGTTCCAACAAGCCGCAAGAGCCAAGTTAATAACCCCTCTCCCCCCTCCCTTCCATCCTTCCATCACTCTTTCCCATCATCCCTCCTCACACCCCTCCCTCATCATCCTCTCTCCCAGTCTGCTCTGGCCTAAGGGTGGGGATAGCGATTAATATCTGCCCAACTTGTTACCTAATTCATTATGGAATAGCAGTTAATTTGATTTGATATTATTTTAATAAAATTCTGTAATATATTAGATTGTTTCAGGCTATCAAAATAATTTTCCAATTATTACGGTTACTCAAGCAAGTCCAGCTTTTTCCCCCCTTTGCGGCGAACGGCAGTTGGTCCGACTGTGAATACATTAGCGGCTACAACTCCATCCCTCCGATTGAAGGGAGACTAAAATATACGTGTATGCATGATTATACCCCAAATGTTATTAGTGCTATAGAGCCACACAGCTGCAATAGATTGGAGTGTGACTGGCTCAGCAAGGTGTCTCGAATATGTTTGATTGAGCCTTCGTAAGAAGGAATGAATAAAATAAATCCAGAAAGATCTGATTTCTTTCTGTGCAAATGGCCGCACACTAGTGTTTTGACTCTCCGTTAATTAGTAACACGCTTCAGCAACCCTGGCCTTTCTGAGGCATCAAGGCACAGTGGGCTTCGGCTCAGACGGACATGATCTAAGCAACCCCCCCCCCGTACACACACATGCACACCTCACTGCCCCCCGCCGGCCTTTGAAAGCTATCGTAGAACAGAGAGATACGGACTCGCCGTCACATCTCAAATAGCCTGCGCACAGCTTCAAGGAGAAGGTTTTAAAGGGAAACAACACCTTATAAATCAGCGTGATGGTCTGCTGTTTGTCAGCTTTTCAATTCCAGCACCTGTGACCTCACTCATTCCTCCTAGGAGCCAACCTGTGTCCTTACTTCAACCTGTGGATACGTCAATTGAGGCAGAGTGAAATAGTTTAACTCTAAACTGGATCCTCAGGGCAGGTTAGATTTAAAGACATCCCAGGTGAATAGGGTAAAACATGTAATTAATAGATATCACCATGAAACTTCCCCAATTGATTACCTATATTAAGACAACTATTTTTTGTCTTACAAGTTTTCTGAAAATGAATGTTTAAACATGCAAATTAGGCTTTATCTAATTAAATATGTGCTAATTTTCATAAATCTCCAGAACAAAATTGTACAAATTGGATAAAGCCAGATTCAAAATTCTACTAGTAAAAATAAATAAAATGATATATAAATCAGGCAATGAGTGATATATGAACAAGCCCCTCTGTAAAAACCTTCAGAATATAGATAGAGATGAAAGTGGAAGGTTTGGTGGATGTCAGTGCTGCTGAAGTGGAGATTTCTGGCTCACACCTACACACAGGTGAACAGGGTAAAGAAATTTTGCTAAAATACAGTATATCACCATGAACCTTCCTCAGATGATTACTTACATTAGGACAATTATTTTTTTGTATGACAAGTTTTCCAAAATGCAAATGAAGCGTTATCTAATGCTAACTTTTGAAGAATTTAGGAGAAATCTACAGATGCAAATAGACAAAGTGTAGTAAAATAAAACCTGAATGTTTATTTTGGATGTTTTCTATCCACAAGTCTGAAAGAAATCTCAAAATTGACCAGTGCATGAAAAATTATGTTTTTGCCTGTAGTATCTCTCCTTAAAATGATGCTGGTTTGTAATCTGATGGACCCAACCCTGGGCTCAGTTAGTCCCTCTTCATTGCATAGAAGTCTCATAGGTGTGCAAAGAAAAGAACAAAGGTTACCATATTGTAACCCTAGTTCTATAAACAGGGCGGAGCCCTCTATGGGTAATACTCTCCTCCAATCACGAGCATGCATTCGCCCACTGAATTTTTCAAAAACGTAGCCAGCCAATCAGGACAAGCCTACCCGAATACGCACAGACTCCACAGTATAGAGGGACGTGTCCAAAATGTCAGTCTAAGGCGGCGAGGCGGGGGCATCAGGCTGGGAAGACTCCTGCGAAAAGCCTAAAACGCCTAAGTTATTAGCAGCTGCAGCCAGCTGCGCTGCCAGTTGAAATATTTTGCCGGGGCAAGACGCCTCCATTCTGGCAAGTGGGATCACCAAGAAAACTCTGTTACACATAAATTAGTATTACCCATAGAGTCCAGTAGAGGGCGGAGCCAGTGGGAGTCAGAACATTAACACGTGGAGACATGATCCCGACTCTCACACAAGTTTGACTGATGCAGCAGGCTCTTCTCTGTCTTCATTCATGTGCATACCATCACATATAGAGTTTCACTCCCTCAGGGGAAATGGTACTGTACTGTATACCTCAGTATGGGCTCACTGTATAGACCAAAAAAAGGTTCTGTTAATTGTGTGGTTGCCTCAGTTCCTAACCACCTGTTTAACCCACTGACTTGAATTAGAGTTAAGAGTAATGTATGTCCACTTGCAGATCATTTCCTTGTACATTAAATGGTGGAAAATGACTAAAGCAGTCGACCTCTTGGAGAAATGTTTCCTCATCTATAATTACTGGCCACACTCAATTACACCCAGCTGTATCAGCGGAGCCAGGTTGACATTGATGGCTTTTATTTGACCACAGACAGGTTTACTGTCTCACCACCTTGTCCAGCGGCTGTGATGTCTGTGCCAAGGGGTGCCCCAGGGCACTCGCTTAGGGCCCAACCCAGTTTCATGAGTTCCACCTCTCTGAAGCTCATAATTCAGCTTTGACAGGCTGTTGGCACCCTCCCAAAGACATACCGATCCCTTGCCAATGTATGCAAACTGCTCTTGACTTGAGAGAGGTTTTTTTTTCAATACCATGACAATGGAGCTCACTTTTTTAACGCCCTACTTTTTATCTCTTATTGCATTGGGATAACCGCCCCCTACTTTTTTCTCCCTGCAGTCACAGCGTTATCATGATTTATAGAAGAGTCCATTTTGTTTTCAGTTCCGAGACGCTCAAATCAAAGTACCATTGCAGTACTTTATCTTTGTTTATTGGAAGCCACTGCATACTCCCCTCCTGGTCAGTTAAATGTATTTAAGTGTATATTTAGATAAAAAATAGTCTCTGAGCCACAGATTTCATTGTTTTCTGTGTCAGTGATGAATCTCTCTTTTTTGATAGTTACTCGCAGGGAGAAGAAAAATGCAGGCTTGGCTGCACTGTTATTTCCTCTGAAGAAGAAAAAAAAAAACAGAGAATGCACTCACGGTAAGAAAAGAGGCCGACTCAAAAGAATCTGATTACTCTACCTTGCTTTGAAAGTATACCATCTGCAGCACATTCACCATTGTGGTTTGACATTTAATTAACATGTCAAAAAATATTTTGGTCATTATTTCAAGTTTCCCCCCGAGGTATTTGCCCACAAGCCTGGAATGTTCCCATCAATTACCGCCACTCCCTTCTCTCCTCCACTGGCTGTGAGGACACGAGGAGAGGTCACTGGAAAACTTGTCTTGCAGACTTGGAGCGCATTATAGAACACACCGTTCAAGGGGTTTATATGCAAAGCGAGGTGACGACAAGGCATGCTTATGTTGACACGGCGGGCGTTTAAGAATAGCACTCGAGATCTTGCTTTTCCTCACACTCATGCACACCCAACTATGTAAACTCAATGAGCTTCCATGTTCTCTAGTAGTCAGAGGAATGGAGAAAAAAAGCACACAATACACAGAAAACATGAAAACCCACCTTTGTCTAAATCAGGTAACAATACCTTGCTGTCTGTCAGGCTGACACAAAAGCATTTAAGATGCGCCCTGCTGTTTCTAAGCATCTGTACGGGCGGATGACGTCTTATGATTTATGCCGTGAGGACAGAGTATAATAGAACAATGGCCAGAGTCCTTCCATAGAACAAAGAGGGCTGCAGGAGAGCCGCTGAATGGCGAGATGCTGTCACTTATTGCGGGTAATATGAATGGAGAGAGGCCAAATTTGATTTCTAGGGTACAATACCTTTGTAAGGTGTTTGTTGGTCATCACTGGCAAATCAACACAGCTTTGATTAAAGGCTACCAACACCTCACAGTCAGGGAAAAGGATTGGGGGAAGCTTATTTTGCATGGATACATTTTGTAATACTGATCCTTGCTCATTCCCACATAGTCCTACTGTATTATGTATGATGTCGCAAACTGAAAGCAGATATGATATTAGTTGTTGTTTTTTGTCTATGTTTACAGTGGAAAACACATGATTTCACATGAATAAGATGAGCCTAACCTGAAACACCGCATATTCAACACACACACACACACACGCTCACAATGAAACACAAAGAGGAGCGGGGGTGTTGTTTTCGAATTCAGCCCACTCCTTTGGTCACCACAACTTTTGAGTTTAACCTCCATCTGACTTCGACGCACGTCCTTTTAACTGCTCTCTACCGAGGCGACCAGGGGCACTGTGTGTGCTTCCTTGCACCCCGCGCATTAAAACCTTCCCTCTTATGTTCTGGGAGATTGAAAGTGTCCAGCGTTTTATTCAAATGACACGCTGCCTCACCGGGTGCCTCTTTTCTCTCTCTATCTGCTTCCCCCCCAACACATACACACACACACACACACACACACACACACACTCCTTCACATTATTTTTGAAGACAACTGCAGGCTAGAGGATAAGAATCCCGGTTGCGGTGCTTGCCGACACTTCCTCCTCGGCCCTGATTTGAATAAAGAGCTTTGAAATTAAGTGGACAGGCCCCGTCAGAAAAGCAGCGGTGCGCCTTTAAGAAAGCCACCGAGCCCGGGTAAATTATTTTGATTGACGGTACCAGGACATTTTTTGCGAGCTGGCTGATTTAATTGGGAGTGCCAGGGGGCATCTTCAGGGGCCAGGTACCGGCGTACCTGTTTGATCTCCTCTAGCCGTCTCCCGATGGTACCGGCCACCCGGGCACCGAGGGCCAGAGGGCAGACGAACAAAGGCAACTCTGTGTCTGAGAGCCTCTCTCCTCTTCGCCTCCTCTGAAATAGAAAAAAAACAAAGCTGCGGAATGGGCAGCCAAAAGTGTGAAAATGGATTTCCAAGCTCATTTGATGTTAAGTCTTTAGTGTCAAGAGTTTGTATTCATTGATAAAGAGAAGAGAGGGGGAGAGGTAGGGAGAGGGTAAGGTGGAGATGGAGGGGTGGAGGAGAAAGAAGGGAGGGAGAGCAAGAGAGTAAAGGCAAAGAGAGCGAGTGCATCTTCTGACAAACAGCATTTTTTTAATTTCCTGGATGGAGGAGAGGTGTGGACTGGGTTTCAAACGGGAGGGAGGATTAGGGAGAGGGGGCTTAATGAGAAAAGGATCCCTAGTCAACGGACAGGCCCTGTCAAAAAGAAGAAGCCAATACTCACTCCCGAAAGCCAAGCCGAGCCCCAGCCGGCAAACACACATACAAACCGTACACACACCTCCAGACCCAACAGTTTTCCTTAAATCCCATCAACCAAAGCCCAACGCGACCCTATACTATCTCCACCAGCTGTCTGTCTCACACTCGCCCGCTCTCAGCGCAGTAAACCAGCTAGAGAGCCAGTTGTCCTTATCAGTCCAGTTCTCAATAAGACCTGAACACAGTAGCACCACATAAAGCCCCAGGTCCAGATGCTTCTGGTCTCAGACTCAATCCTGTTGTGTCTCAGTCTCTGCTGCCACTGCTCGTTGGAGGATTTATTGCTAAAGATCTACTAATTTATGTACATATAACATTAGTTCAGCCATATTCTCTCCATCTGCTGTATAACAAAACAATGTTAAAATGCAGTTACAAAGTATTTAGCATAGACTGTTGTAATAGATAAATGGCACTAAGGTGTTCCTCAGCCCAGCCGTGTTTCAAAGGCCATGCACTTCTTAGTACCACTTTGAATTAAAGTAGCCTTTTTAAGGGTTTAAATATATAACATGAACACACTGTAAAGTAGCTTAAAGCAAATAAAATACACATTTTAAGTGTTTATAAATGTGTCGTCAACATTATAACACATTTTATGAAATATCCAGACCTGGTTTGTAAACAGATTTGTTAACACAGCATAACATAGCTGTAATTATATATGATGCTATATACTGAACCACATGAACTAATCCTATACAAGTTCAATATTAAGCATTTGTTAACTGTACACATCATTCACGAGCAGGTTGATAACTGTTATATGCATTGATAAATACTGAAATGTCCTCAATGTCCAGGTTATCATGTGTTCTAAACCATTTATTAATTGTTCATTGTTCCTGTGACCATTTATAAACTAGAAATTGAGAGGCGGATAAACATCGGCCAGGTATTTTTTTATAACCTCACAACCCGATACATGTTGCTTAGAGCCACAACGAGGAACTTTAATTCAGTGTTGATTTTGGCGGCCCCTGTGGACAAAAGGAATAGCAAAAGCAGTAATGTGTCCGAACACCAGAGTCCCTGTAGAATACCTCTCATTTTACAGCAGCAGTTTCTGGTGACAAGCATCAAGAATGACTATACAGAAAAAGTCAATCTTCCCTTCGACGGTCTCGTTTACTGATGTAGGTCATATAAAGGCATCAGTATTAAACTGAGACCGTTTCATAACCAGTTAAAAGTTTCTCACAGTAACTTTAATGTACAACTTACAAATCCTTTTAGTCAAGGGTACATTACAAGAATGAGAACATCCAGCTTCAGTGACTTTGTTTACACATCCTGCTTATGTGTTTGCACTTTTAAACATTATATTCTGGTTTCAGAAACGTTGATAAGCCCTTATTCCGGTTTTTGGAAACCTAAATATGCTACCTGAAAAACATGATAATGATCTTCCAAGAATTGGGGCTCAGTCTGTAGGGACCGGAGAGTCGCCGGTTCAAGTCCCTGTATGGACCAAGTACAGAGTGTGGACTGATAACTGGAGAGGTGCTAGTTCACTTCCTGGGCACTGTTGAGGTGCCCTTGAGCAAGGTACCACCCCCCCAAACTGCTATTATACACTTTTTAGTAGCTGCTCACTGCTCCTAATACTAGGATGGGTTAAATGCAGGGATTACATTTTTTAAGTGTACTCTGCTGTACAATGCAATGTGTGACAATACAATCTTATTTACACTTACATTTACAAATTAAAGTCTAATAATGATCATGTGAAGGATGAGAGGGGAGATGAAAGTGAGATAACAGTGACTGAGATGTTGACAGAAGACTTACAGCAGAGAGAGACAAAAAACAGCGTTAAACTGCACCACTACAAGTTTCTGGGATAATGCAACGTGTGCTTTTTAGGTTGTAGTGGGCTCAGTTTTAAAGCTAGAGTGAAGATACTGGCATCGTATGGCACTAAAAAACCCTAAAGAATCCATTGGTACCAACCATGTCATACTAGCTTGTCACAAAGGAGAAACATTTTGGCGAATAAAAACTGGCATGTCCATTTTCAAAGGGGTCCCTTGACCTCTGACCTACAGATATGTGAATGTAAATGGGTTCTATGGGTACCCACGAGTCTCCCCTTTACAGACATGCCCACTTTATGATAATCACATGCAGTTTGGGGCAAGTCATAGTCAAGTCAGCACACTGACACACTGACAGCTGTTGTTGCCTGTTGGCATGTTATGATTTGAGCATTTTGTTTTATGCTAAATGCAGTACCTGTGAGGGTTTCTGGACAATATCTGTCATTATGTTGTGTGGTTAATTGATTTACAATATACATATATACATACATTTGCATAAAGCAGCATATTTACCCACCCCTATGTTGATAAGCGTATTAAATACTTAATAAATCTCCCTTTAAGGTACATTTTGACCTGATAAAATATATGCAATTAACTATTTTAATTGATTGACAGCCCTAGCATTTAGATTTCAAAACACTCTAAATTCAGAATGCATTAGCAGAAACAAATTGCATTAAAGGTCCCGTACATACTAATTTTCAGGTTCAAACTTGTATTTTGTGTTTGTACTAGAACATGTTTACATGCTGTAATGTTAAAAAAAAACTTTATTTTCTTCATACTGTCTGCTTGAATATACCTGTATTTACCCTCTGTCTGAAACACTCAGTTTTAGTGCATTTCAACGGAATTGCAACGGAATTGCGTTGCTAAGTAACAGTTTGGGTCCATGTTTACTTCCTGTCAGCTGATGTCATTAACATACACTGTAACAGGAAATAAACCGGGACACATTTAAAATGTTTACATTTAAAACTGTGAAATGGTCTAAATATTGTAGATTTGTGACATCACAAATAAACAGAAATCCTAACGGCTTGTTTCAAACGCACAATTTTTAAAAACGAGTTGTGTGTATTTCTCCGTATATTGTGCATTTCCATACTTTCACAGTATTTATATAGCACTCAAACCTGCTTTATAATATAAAATACATGAACATCTTACTTTTTACAATATGGGAGCTTTAAGTCCATTCTAGGAAAAAACACATGTAATCAGCATTACGCATGACATTTACTGACATACAGTATAGTGTGTATTGAGAAGGACAGTAGCCCTGTTGTGACAAGCCATTACTACACTAGATACACACTATTGATGGAAGCTTAGATGCTCAATATATCCTAATCCAGCCTACGTGTTGATGAAGAGGAGTGAGATTTCTTATTGACACTTGGAAAATCTCCAAAACTCAGAGGTGTATAGCTATCACCATTTAACCAGATGTATGCCAATTTTTTTTTTGGAATAAACGGAATAAAAATTAATTTATTTTTCGTATTGAGAAAATCTGTTTCCATCAGTATTTGTATTGTTTATATCACCCGCCCTAATCATAATAAGTCATTAGGTTCCCATAAACCAACTACAATCATCCCAGTGATTCAGAATAACAGGGGTTTCATCCACCTGCCTGGTATGACTTGGATGAAAGATCTCCACCTGCCCTTGTGCATTTTGGATTCACAACCATGTATAGAGACATTGGCTTCTGTAAAATGATACTATTCATCATGTAAAATACACTATTTTCTCAGGATGGGAACCCCTGGATGGGCCGCTGGACGTATGACATTTTGAGGGGGAGATTTCAGATTTAGATGTAGATTTATGCATTGTCTTTAAAATGAATTCGTTGCAATGGTGCACTTGTTAAAGGGCTTGTTTGTATTTGAAATCTCTCCCCACTCTCCTCTCAAACACTGTTTTCTCTCCCTCTATGAGTCCAAGCAGCGTTCCACTCCCACTTAATTGACTTTGCATATAGAGGCCTCTCTAAACTGGGATAATAATGTCAAGTTAAACCTCTAAACTTTGCATAGGGAAATCAAGTGCCTGTTGTAGATTGGAAGCAGGTACATGATACACAATGCAAACTGTATCCCCTGCAGGCCAACCTGTGTGTGGATTTTGCAAATAAATGGCTGTAAGGTGGAGGAATCACTCAAATGGAGCAGTTTAGGTTTAAGTTTTTAATTATTGCAATTAACACTCAAAAAAGTCCAGCATGCAATATATTAAAGGGGGTATTCTGTAATATTGCACTCCCATAAAGTTATGAGACTCACAAGAGACAAGAGAATGAAAAAAGGTGCAACAGAGGCTGACATATCCTGACTTTTAATTCCTAGTATGGGGCAAGCCCCTTAAAATGCTGTATCCTACATTTCCCATAATGCAACCAATAGCAACTTTTCATTAGATGTCCAGGCCCAGTTAACACCCACGTCATTCAAACTCCACTCCTCCAGTTTGTCTCGCTGGCTGTGTGTTATTAATTTGCAGTTGTTTCCAGCTGTGAATCAAGATAAGACTTAAAGACATTGTCCCATTGATGGCTCGGCTGTTTCATGCTACACTTCATGCTACGGGTCCCATGATGAGACTTTATTAACAAATATATTGAGAGACACAACAGGCTCTGTACTTATTCTATAGCATATTATGTGCTGAATGAGAGTAAGCCCTTAGTAGAGGTTGACAAATAGTGACTCATCTTTTTTTTATATTCGGGTGGTAGTTGCGACAAGCCAAGCCGTGAGCCATTCAAGTGGTGCTTCCACAGTGCAAAGGTTTTCAATAGGACAAAATGGCAAGGTAGAAGGTGATGTTTACTTTGATTACATGTCTGAGGTGTCCCGGTGTGTTTTTATTGAACAATAGCACAGCTAACAGAGCTCTACTAAGTTCTGTGACAAATACATTGCATTTGTAGTAGCTGCTTCACGACAAGCTTCTAATGTGAAGCATTAGAAGTAACTTAAAGGAACAGTTCTATTCTAAGGTAACGAATACACAACAATCCTTATTATCAGGTGATTATATACCTTATTATAATTATCCCCATAGTTGTTACACACTGGTCGATCCTTTAAAAGAAAACTATAGGTTATTTAACTGTGAGTGTTTCTTTTTCTTTTATTTTAATATATTATATTTTTTAATTTTTTAAGTCCACCCATTGATTTAATCAGGTACGATAACATTGCATTCATCAAAGTAATTGCTGAGATCTGGGAATGGAAGATATTGCTAAAGGTCCAATGGGGCGACAAACAGGAGACTGTCCTACGTTGGCCACGCAGGACCACAAACATGCAGGTCAACACAGTTACTGTATCCCTGCTGTGAGACCACAGTGGAAGTGCAGGCAATCACATCTCATAGACTGTATATAAGAAGTGAACGTAGTCACTGTGACGTCAGCCATTGGTTTGTGCACTACAGTTTTAAAGCCTCGAGTTTTGCCTCATTTTGGCCGTCACCATCTTGGTTTTGTGCAACCAGAAGTGACACGAGAGGGTGGAGCTAAGTACAACCGAATGCTGATCAAGAGATTTTTAGGCGACCAAAATCGTACAATAACTTTGATGAAGTGAAAACACACTGTGAAAGGGTTACAATTGTAAGACGAAAACATGGACAACTCCCAAACCGAACAACGCCGTGGTAGTGACCTGTCAATCACAAGGTAGCCCCGCCCTAAAGCATCCCCTGCTTTATGGTCTATCTGACTGTAAATGGGACCATCATTTACTAAATGAACATCATGCTGTATTGAAGAAGACTTGAAACTAGTGATTGAGACCATAAACTCATGTTTACAATGTTTACTGAGGTAATAAATCAAGAGAGAAGTAGGCTCATTTTCTCATAGACTTCTATACAATCAGACTTCTAACAGCAGAGGAGTCGCCCCCTGCTGGCTGTTAGAAAGAATGCAAGTTCAAGGCACTTCAGCATTGGCTTCACTTTTCAGAACGGGGGTTTGCCGGCAAGGCACTACAGCAGGCTAGATGCTAGGAACGTTAAAAAACACTACAGTACCAACATGTATAAGCAGTTCACTGCTGAAACATCAACAGAGGTGCAAAGCTTCATCCATTAGTGACATTTCAGCAGGTTTGTCTCCACAGCCCTGTAGTGTGTTGATCATCCTCCCTGCCTGGATCTCATCAACCGTCTGCTGCCTAACCCACGCCGCCCGTCTAATTCCCAACAAGCTGATTTCCGTCCAACATTATTTAACTGAGGACCTGCTTTGTTTATTTTGTTATATAAGTCAATAATCTTTTTTCCCCTCCTCTATTCCCCAGATTTAGCTAATCTGCCTAATTACAAATTAGCATTCTCTACATAGAAGACCCACATTTCCACATTAAGACCCAGGCTTCCAGGGGACGCTGAATCAGCTGGTATTGGCTGATGCTGTTGTCTCCAAAGCACCCAGTCAGACACACAGGAGCTTCCTCTTCTATACCTGCCATGTCTCCACAGCACCTGAGGGAGGAGGAGGAGGCAGCTTTGTTTAGTCGGACCCACTGAGGTGAATAGAGAGTATGTGTTCAAATTGTTATATGTCTTTCAATGACCCAAATTTGCTTAAATGACTTTGATGTTGAATTACAAATCTCCCATCAACCCTTGAAATCAGCTTTCAAGAAGGTTCACTGAAGAACTGGATGTAGCCAGAGAAGCCGGATAGCATGTGGCATCAGCACGACTTGGTAATATTCAGTAAGGGTCATTATTATTACTGTACTTACTGGCATAACAGGTTGACCAGTTATGGAAAAGCATGTACTTTAAGCAAAAACTAAACTCTCATGATCTCATTCACCACCTTGTGAGACAAGGGGGCATATGTGGTAGCAAACATGCTCAAATGTAAACAAAAAAGTTTCATTTTTGATTAATATCTTAATTATTTTTAATTATCATTATTTATACTTTGTCAAAAAAAATGCCCAAGGTACTCTACAAGGTGGAATTACCACCCAGGTAGGCGGGTAGCTGTCTTGGGGCCCCAGACTCTCAGGGGTCCAGACAGGCCCCATATTAATTGTGTCTGTTGGTTTTGGTGTTTTCACCACTAAAGCGCAATATCAACTGAAACTAGAATTGCACTCGGAGAGCGCAGACCTCCACCAATGCGTGACTTTAAAAACAGATCACAGCTCCCTGCTGGCGATACCGTGAGGTGGTCGGCTTATTATTAACACGGTGTGTTTCTGTGTAATGTATCGGCGGATGCCTCTCTCATTCAGCAGCCTTGTTATGTCTGTATAACGTTACACTACGTTGTCTCTCATCCCGTCAGCTACCGCTTTGTTCTTTCTCACCGCGGACGGACAGCAGCTTCCACACACACATCCACACACGTATCTCTCTGCTCTCAGAAGGAGGAAGGAGGCGGGGTCACGCGTCATCAGTTACACTGCGCATGTGTTATACCCTGTGATCTTAATGCTCAGGCTGATCGGAATCCTTAAAAATATTCCTGAATCCGGATCATGATCCTGATCGCCACCAGAATTTAATGGAATGTTCATTGTGCCACACCGCACCCCTCCAAAAACTTTTATTTAAATCCATCACGGACTTTTAGAGTAATCCTGCTAACAGACAAACAAACAAACCAACAAACCAACGCCAGTGAAAACATAACCTCCTTCCTAGGCCTTCGGCCTTGGCGGATACATACAAAGATAAATACAAGAGGCCTGAAAGGAATAGTTCAACATTTAAGGAAACATGTTTATTTGCAGCTCAGTTTGATCCCTAGTGGGTTAACTCAGCCATGCTAACGTGACGTCTTCAAATTGTTTCTTTTCTTCAACCAAAAGTCCAAATCTGTCAGCATTAAAATCAAGAAATTTCAGACTTCATGTATTGCTGTGTATAAATATAAATATATATTTATATATATATATACAGAGAGAGAGAGAGAGACATAGATATAGATAAATAATGAATCAATGCATAAATACAATTTCATATCAATAACTGCAAAATAAAACAATAACCCGGTTGACCCTGCCGGACTGACCCTGATCAGCATCACCTGGTTCTCTCATCCACTGGCAACATTGTGTTAACTGGCCTGTATTCACTGTTCTTGTCGTCCTCTTGTTGTTCTGTTAATGTATTGTCTTTTAACAAATTAAAAACAAAAATAAAAAAAGACTTAATGTATTGTTGTAAGAGGGTACACTATGTCTTGTTGAATTCCTGTGATTACTTTTAGATTCCTCTAATGGATAAATAAGAGTTTAGACAGAAATGTGCTGAACATATTCAAAGAGGCTGTCCTGAGTTAGCAGCATGTGTTCCAGCAGAAAGAAACAACTTCTACTGTCTTTCTGCCCTCCAATCCAGAGTCGAGGGCAGCGGGGCAAGAAATAAACAGATTTGAAAAAGCAATCAACAGCACCCCCACCCTCCACCCCCCAGACCCCTCCAAGCTGATTTGCATCTGATCCCCAGATCATGTTTTATTTATCAGTAATCACAACCAATCAGGGAAGAAATTAATCAATGAAGGCGCAAGGTAGGAGTGATATCCGCCATCTGGGGGTCGCGCTGATCCCTCCACCCCCTGGCAGGCACACACACACACGCAGGCATGTACACACACACATCCAAGGTCCAACACAGATAGATACACACACACACACACGTACAGTATGCACATACACACATTGGCAGGGAGCAGCAAATACATGTGGTGAGAAAAACACACACTCACACATGCGTGGACACACAGGGCTCAACAACGATGAGAACCAACATTATGCACGCGCACACACACACACACACACACACACACACACAGAAGTCCCCTTTCCGCTGGCTTGTCATAGGCCCATATTTAGGTGACTGATATTTTTCTCTCCCCCTACCAATGAGCTCCAAGCAAGTCCATATGGCCCGGATCAAAGGTGTTGCTGGGTGCATGCTTCTGCTTTATTGCCAGCCGCTGCTGTTAATTAGGAAACAAGATCACAGGCAGTATTAAAATCCAATTAAATTGATATGAACAGATTGCCAAGTGATGTTCGCTAATGTATAATTGAGCACCATGCAAATTTCTCTGGCTGCCTTTTGTTTTGCCGTGCCTCTGCCTCTATCTCACCGGCCCACAATGAGCAATCGAGCTTGAAACTTTTCCTCTTTCTGTCGTCACCGACTGAGAGATAAACAAGTTAATGCCCTGAGATAGGGGGTATTGCTTTCATCAGTTAAAGTGATATCCTTCCCATCATGCACCAGGAGGCTTTGCCTCTCTCACAGGGTGTCAATCAGGCCTGTCTTGACATGGACATATGAGAAATGTGTTTGTGTTGTCATAGCTACTTCAACTAGTTACTTTGTATCGGAATAAGTTAAAATATATTAAGACTGTACATTCAAAAGAAATGTAGTTTTCTTTTTACTGAAAATTCACAAAGTTCAAAAAACATCATTCATATATAGCTACTCAGGCTGTTCTTATGCACCACTTTGTAGCTATACCTATGAAAAGTGATGCACTGTAATTAACTCCGCTAAGGCCAAAGGTCTAGGAAGGAGGTTGTGTTTTCACCGGCGTTGGTTTGTTGGTTTGTTGATTTGTTGGTTTGTTGGTTTGTCCGTTAGCAGGATTACTCCAAAAGTCTGCGGTGGATTTGAATGAAATGTTTTGGAGGGGTGGGGTGTGGAACAATGAACACTCCATTAGATCTTGGTGGCGATCCGGTCAGCCAGAACATTAAGACCTCTGGGTATAACACATGCGCAGTGTAAGTGATGACGCGTTGATGACGCATCACCCCGCCTTCTTCCTTCAGAGAGAGAAACAGAGAGAGTGCAGGGGGGTGGGAGGGAACAACTGTAGATTCTATGTTTTTTCACAGTCCAAAGCACCCTTGGGGATTGTTGGAAAGAGTAAAGACGACGGTTTAGGTGAGTTTTATTTAGTTTCTGTCCAGTTTGAATGAAGTGTTTCATGCTGCTCCGCTACGTACAGCTGATCTCAACATAAACAAAAATACACGTGGATGACGGCGCACGCTGAACGGAGAGGGGGGGCGGAGGTCTGCACTCTCCGAGTGCCATTCTAGTTCATATATATATCTCACAAAATCAATGCGTATTTAATCCACTTAATCGTGAACCAGGAAGTATAAAGAGAACAAACGCTGTGTAGGGAGGAGGTCGGGTTGGATGAAAAGTGATACTCCTCTGGATCACAAACAATAGTGACTGCTGCTAGATGACAGAGCCCCACAGGTATGCATTCATACATAATGTTACCCAGTTAGTTCATTCAGTGGCAGCTGATGATAACTGTTCATTTATTAGCTCCTATTTCAAATACAGAGTGGCTGGAATATTTGTTTAAAACTGGAGAGGGCATTTTGTTATGTTTACCATAAAATTTGGCAGATGGTAATTTCCTTTACTCTAATGTGACTTGGTGGCTTTTTTGATTATGTTTATTTGTCTTATTGAATTTATTGTTTCACAAGGCACGCCGCCTCATATCAATGAAGTGAAATAAATGTGCGATCCAGTCAGATTACAGGACAGGATGACTTTCTTACACCTTCTTTCATATATTTTAGCAGGCAAAAGGTGTTTCTGAAAACTGTGTTTGAAGTAATAATAATAATAGTTTACAAAACATATTTATATTTCAATATTAAAGAAGTACTTTATTAATCTCTCGTTGGGGAAATTCACTCAATATTTACACTCTGTTGTAATTAACCATTGCACACACATGAAATACACACACAGCACCTATAGACATGCAGTAGTCGTAGAGAGACGTCAGAGTGATGGGGCTGCCACATAGTTGGCGCTCCAAGCAGTTAGGGGTCCGGTGCCTTGCTCAAGGGCACATCAGCAGTGCCCAGGTGGTGAACTGGCCCCTCTCCAGCTACCAGTCCACACTCCGTATGGTGGCGCAGGACTTGAACCGGTTCCCAAGCCAAGTCCCTACAGTCTGAGCTACTGCCGCCCCAAGCATGACCCCAGACTTGTTGAAAGGTTTCTGGGCTAAGCCCGAGATCTCAACTGAC
Organism: Sebastes fasciatus; assembly: GCF_043250625.1. Lineage (NCBI taxonomy): Eukaryota > Metazoa > Chordata > Actinopteri > Perciformes > Sebastidae > Sebastes > Sebastes fasciatus. Next base: position 31,160,518 of record NC_133809.1, read on the forward strand.
CCTAGAACCAGGGAGGCTCACTGAAAAAATATTATATTAGTTATCAAAATTAGATCACATAAAGTCAGTCAGAAACTAATAAATGCTTTAGGATAGACTATTTTTTTGGTGTAGTCTGAAGTTCTGTCAAACAGCAATATTAAGCTATCTTGGTTCAATTGTTTCTATTTCTATTGGATCAAATAACGTAATCATGAACCCAGAGGCATCCAGGAATAGAGCCAAACAAGTAAAAAGCAAGTAAACTAAGGGGGGTGAGTTGCGCCTTTTTCCAAGCTTTGGCTGAGGGGAGGCCCGTCTCAGACTCTGAAAACCCCTGGCTTAGAATCATGACTTTAAACTGATTCAGAAGTCTGCTACAGACAATGTTTGAGATCTCTGAGACCCCAGTTGTAAAGCATGAATATTTGATCCATTAGAAACAATGGATTTTCTAATGCTCTATGTGATTATTATTGACTTTTTACATTCTCCCAAATCCACAAGACTTCAGTGTGATGTTAATAGTTTAATATAGGTTAATATACTGTACATTTCTTTGTCTGTGAATGACTTTTTGGCAAATTTAAGATTGTTTTTTTTCATGTGTAACCCATATAACATAAACATGCACTATTTCCTTATTTGGTGTTATGACAACACATTATGGTCATTCTGTATTCTGTCACCTTCATAAAAAGATAAGATAACATAGACTTTATTGTCCCGAAGAAAATGTGTCTTGGACACATGCATTACTGCCTATACACACTATATACACCGTATACACTGTATACACACTATATACACTGCTGTTAAGAAATACAAATAACATAGTGCATACTGTACATTCAGACATGCAGACTGTTGCCAGTCCACATGCACACAGACACAGTACCTACAGTACATGCATAGACTGCCACCAACCAACAAATTGCACACTGCCTGTCGTACGACACACCAGTAGTCATTCAGAGTAGTGTGCAGTAAAAGTAAAGCAGCCAAACATACATGTGTAAGATAAAAGGCAGCTTTACAGGGGTTCGGATCTGGCCAGCTTGCCATTTAGAGCTTTGATGGACAGAGGGACAAAGGAGTTCTTAAAGCCTGCATTGGGGGACCCTGAAGCTTCTGCCTGAAGGAAGGAGCTGGTACTCAGGTCTGAGAACATGTGTGGGATCTGAAATGATCTTCTGGGCATGTCTGATGATAGTTTTGTCAAAGACAGCCATGAGTGTGGGTGCTGCCTGACTCCCATGATTTCCATGGCTCGTTGTGTTAGCCAGGTAATCTGGGCTTTCAGCTGTACACTAAGGTTGCCAAACCAGGCTGAGATACCATGCTCTCAACCACAGCATGGTAGAAGAGGAGCAACACTTTCTGGTTGACACCAAAGACCCTCAGTCTACGAAGTGAAGTGTAGCCACTGCTGGCCCCTAGTGCAGACACTTTCTACCTGGACACTGCGCGTCAGTTTGTTGCCGATGTTTATGCCCAGGTATCTGTGAGAGTCAACCTGGGCTATGTTGTGGTCATGAATAACCACTGGTGAGTGGTCTCCAATGGATTTGGGGTCAAAAACCATCTCCTCTGTTTGTTTGACATTGAGGATGAGGAAGTGTTTGTTGCAACACTGGACAAAGTTGTGAATCTCATGTTTGTATACAGCTGTGTCTGATATGTTCGACATGAGACCCAGAAGGGCTGATTCATCAGAAAACTTTATCATGTAATTGTTAGCAGTGCCGCATGTGCATTCGTTAGCATACAGGGTGAACAGGACTGGTGAACTGACGCACCCCTGGAGGTCACCGGTGCTGATGGTCAATGGTTCAGACAAGGTCCTGTTCACCCTGACCTGCTGGGTATGGCTGGTGAGTAATGAGTGGTACCACTTAGTAATGAAGGGCTTGACATTCATCAGCTGCACTGTTTTCAGGAGAACATGAAGCTGTTGGGTGTTAAAGGCTGAACTGAAATCTACAAACAACATTCTGGCATAGGCCCTAGGATTCTCAAGGTGTTCAGTCACAAGGTGCACTACACTGTTGGTTGCATCATCAGTGCCTCTCTGGTGTGAACTGGTAGGGATCTAGCTGTGGACCTACATCCAGCTGTAGTTTGCTCACCATGAGCTTCTCCATCGGTTTATTATAACAGAGGTTAGAGCAATAGGTCGAAAAGCATTAGTCTCCTATGGACATGGTTTCTTAGGGACAGGTGTGATGATTGCCTATTTTTCCATTGTGTTGGTACAGTATGAGAATCTAGGGACCTCTGGAAAATGGGGCACCAGGCAGGTGTCAATTCATCTGCGCATTTTTTTAATAGAAAAGCAGAGATACCATCTGGACCTTAGGACCTTGTAGACAGATTTAGTGTCAATCTCTAGCATGTCAACATCATCAGTAGCAGTACCATCAAGCACCATGTTACATTCAGGAGAGAAGTCACAGTCGTCATTAGGCTTGTAAAAACCATTCAGCTCATTTGTCTTAGCCAGTTCATCCATAACATGTAAAGATGTCTTTGTAGGTTTCATGTTGGTGGCTGTTTCCATGGAATCCCATAGTTCCCTAGAGTTCATGGCCTGGAGGTTTTGCCTCCCTATGGTGTTCCCTAGCGTCTTTCAGCCTCTGGTTCAACTCCTTTTGTACAGTTTTTAGTTGTAGGTGGTCCTTGGTCATTTTTCTGTTAATGCAGTCCTTCACCTCCTTTGTGATGTAAGGTTTGTTATTGGGGTATACTTTTATTGTCCTTTTTGGGATCACAGTGTCAACACAGAATTGTATGTACAGTAATCTGTGGCATCTTCGGTGACATTATTGAGATCCGGCTCTCCATAGAAATTATCCCAGTCTATTCACAGAAAGCATGCAAATGTGCAATCTCAAGTTTGTGGCAAAAGGAAGGGTCACCACTTCAATATACTTTTCAAGAACAAAATAAAAAATAGATATTTAAAGGAAAATCATTGCTATTAATATGCTTACACCTATACAGCAGTGGGGTCAAACAAAGTTCAGGTCTAATACCAAGCAGTTGTCATGAATAAAAAAGCAGAAATCAAAAGACAGTTAAATTTAATAGAGTACCCAGCAGAGCTTGTAATGAAGCAGAGGACTGACACGTAGCACACAAAGGAAGCTCCAGCCCTACAGAGAAGAAAGTGAATTTCTTAAAGAACGTCTAACTTTAACATTGATCTCGTCAACCTCCTCTAACATGGCAGGTCAGCCAGGTTATGGGATTGGACACATTAGGAATTAAGGATTAAAAAGTGGATTATAAAGCCCCCCCCCCCAGTCCCAGGATTTGCTATGTGACATATTCATACATGGAGATGTGACTGGTCAGACTGGTTAAGAAGGGAGGGATTTTTTCTGAGCTCTAAGCCGGTCCAGCGGTGGACTGGCAGGTTTTAACAACGGGGCTTAGTCCTGCTGGAATGATGAATGACATGAATGATGATCAGGTTGTCAGACTATGTCAGCGAGTAAAGCTGTCACTCGCCCCTGCTTCCTGAATTTCTTTCATTTGATCTTTTGACATAATACTTTTCCAACTGGCTTCACTGTTCCATGGCTCCTTGATGCAATCCAGGGTTTTTGAGGAGGTTCTGGGGGCCAGGTTCATAAGGATTTTGGAGACACCTAGGTATGATTATGAACAAGTGCTCAGAGACTGACTTCCAAGAGTTTGAGGTCCTTGTATGGGAACTCAATGGGTTAAGATGTTCCAGGGACCTTCAGGGATCTATGAGAGTTAACTTAATTCACTCAAGTCCAGCAGAGGTCTCTGAGGGTGATACAATGATCCACGAGAAGGGTCCCATGAGTCCTAAAAGAGTTCCAGGACTCACTGATGTACCTATGGATACTACGATCATTCCACAAGACCTACCAGAGTTCTTTAGGATGTTTATCATAACACATAGTTAACAGTGTGAAACTGTGGAGGTTAACATTGTAATAAGTGGTTAACATTGTGAAAAGGTGGCAGTGGCACTAAACCACTTAGTTAGGGTTATAAAAAACATCATGGTTTGGCTTAAAATAAGTACAGTTATCATGTAACATGAGCTACGGACGTCAGTAAAAATCACTCAACAGTGTGACTTGTGCAACGGTATCAAGATGCCGAGGGCCACTGCCCAAGCATCAGTATTGGATGCCCTGGGAGTGAGACCAGGCTGCCATGAAGGTGGTTCCAGAGGAAATCAGGGCCTTCTCTAGGATTCACTGTAATTCCATTCACTATGGCCTGGCTCAGACATGCCTCAAACACGCCTGCGTGGCCTCATATGTTTGTTTGAAGGTCCTTGACATATAAACCTGTTCTAGCAAACAAACCCAGTGATTACAGAGTCAGGGAGGTCTGCATCACCCATTCTGAGCCTTGCCAATTAAAACCCCATATTATCAGCGATTAAATACCACTCGCTCAAACAGCTGAATGAGCCTAATCACATATATTGTCGACATATCATCTCACATACAAAACCAGAAATGAAAGGCTTGGATGTAAATGAAAAACAACAAGATGCCACCGTCGCCAGAGTCTCGGCTGCCGGCCAAGTCAAAACCTACCGGTAATGTCAGGATGTCGCCAAGTCAGGCCAATCATGGAGTGAAGAGAAAAAGAGGGATGAGGAGAGAGGGAGGGATAAAGAGATGGATGAGGAGAAGTGGGTGCAGCTGGTGCCCTTTGTCTCTCCAGTGCTTGGTCCTCGGAGCTTCAGATCCACTGGGAGGGCAGAGAAAGCCCCAGTAATGACATGCTAATGTGACTGTCAGGAAAGAAAAGTAGAGAGATCGGAAATTGCGCCAATTCTCTGCCGTAAATGGGCAACATTGAAAAAAGGAGGGGAAATACTCCCCGTCCTTTTTATATGAAAAGTGATAAAAGCCTCGATAAATCCCAATAAAAAGGGATTTGGAGATATGAGGCAAGCAGATAAGAGCGAAATGGTGGAGTAGGGATGCAGGTGGGGGAGGACGGATAAAGGTGTAATTTTGGTTGGAAAGAGTGGAAGCGTACAGGGCCTGCTGGGAAATCTGCATGTGGAGTTGGATGGTTTTTGGCTTTGCATCGCAGTTTGACGACTACCTGTTTTGAACTCCCTTATAAAGTAGACCAAAATGAAAGGCGAACAGAGTGACAATCGCCTCCATCATTGAGGTACAGACTCATAAACCCACATGTCTGACAGTCCAGCAAAAAAATCATTTCAGCACAGGCTGTGAATGCTAAATCAGATTGTATGTATTTTAAGAATATTTTTGCTTTAAATAATGTGTGAAGATTTGTTAACATCAGCAAGTGATCACCATGTTATGTATGAGACACGATTCTATTTTCTATAAATTAAAGAGACTATCACTAAGAACACTGTGTATCATTGGGGGACTGGGCTGAGCTGAGCTGATCTCCCAAAGCAAAAAGAGGTCAAACTTGTAACATTACTGGCAATAGCGGAAGCTGGAGAGGGAACGGTCAATTCTAACAAATGTATTCTGTTCAGAGTGAAGGGGAATGTATAGCAGTGGATGATGGGGAAATGTAGTCTCACTAAGCTTTACATTGATGTGACAGCAGTAGTTTGAATGGTGAGACCATGGTCTCTCTTTTCCATAGTAATCTTACCAATGTACCATTTTGACTTTGATATAATTAACCATGACATCATGTGACACCTTTAATTATGGTGGTACATGACGTTTATAATAAAACAATTCACTGAGTGAGTTTACATTTTTGATGAATGTCCCCTGAGTACCTCAAAGTAATCTGATTACATTACAGAGACCAAGTAATGTGTTGACTGATGTTTATGAAAGTATCTTGCCAGTGTCTTCTTAAGTGTTGACTAAAGTCTAGATTATGTTTTAACCTTTGGACATGTGAGTACATTTACCAATATGCAAAAAACTGTGTATATGCAATAAAATGCAAGTAATGATAACTTTTGTAATGGATCTCTGTGGTACTTTAGCTATTTTGTAAGCAGCAGTCAGTAAGAAGTGTCTATCTCTAGTCAGATTGATGGCAAGGAATAATGTCTATCATTCAATGTCCCTCCTCTGAATCAACAGTGGACCAAATGTCTCATCACAATGTCTTCTCAAACCATCATGTGAACAATTAAAAAACCTGTGCAAGATCATTTCCACAACAATACAGTCTTGTTCCAAAGAGCAGACCGCAGCTCTGACACCACATCAGAGGTGTGTGCAGGCCTTTTAGATTACGCCTCCATCACCATCCGCTGACATGACTCACACCTTCTGTTCTGTCCGTACTTTCCTTCCTAACAGAGACCACAGACTTACTGTATTACCTGAACACCCAGTGGCTCCACCAATGACAGTGTATCACCACAGGGAAAGAACAGCAGAATGTTGTAAGTGGAGGGGTCAGGAAAATGTAAACATGCCATTTCAAGCATTTGAACACACGACCGATGCTGTCATTTTTCTCACGAGGGCAGTCGCTTTAAAACGGTTCCTTGTCTTTGTATGTTGTTGTTTGCTCAATGGTGAAGTGTCAAGCTTAACTGGCTAAATGTAGAATGCATGGCCTGAAGTGTGACCATGGACTGTATATAAGAAGAGGACATAGTCCCCGTGACGTCACCCATTGGTTTGTGGACTGCTGTTTTGAAGCCTGGAGTTCGTAGTTTTGGCCGTCGCCATCTTGGTATTTTGCAGCCAGAAGTGACACGAGAGGGTGGAGCTAAATACGACCGAACGCTGAATAAGACATTTTCAGGCGGCCAAAAGGTTATAATAACTTTGATGAACTGAAAAAAAATTGTGAAAGGGTTAAAGTTCTAACAAGAAAACACGGACAACTCCCAGACCGGGCAACGCCGTGGTAGTGACCTGTCAATCACAAGGTAGCCCCGCCCTAAAGCATCCCCTGCTTTATGGTCTATCTGACTCTAAATGGGACCATCATTTACTAAATGAACATCATGCTGTATTGAAGAAGACTTGAAACTAGTGATTGAGGCCATAAACTCATGTTTACAATGTTTACTGAGGTAATAAATCAAGAGAGAAGTAGGCTAATTTTCTCATAGACTTCATTACAATCAGACTTCTTTTAGCAATCAGAGGAGTCGCCCCCTGCTGGCTGTTAGAAATGATGCAAGTTTAAGGCACTTCATTATTGGCTTCACTTTTCAGACGCGAGATTGCCGGCTGGGTAGACAGCTGATGTTATCAGAGCTAAGAATGAACACCAATCTGAAATATGTGCATTTGTATTTGAAACTGCAATATGGACAAAGTCTCCAAACAAAGCTGCTTCCTAATAGTAATACAACAAAACGCCCACTATACATCTGTGCAATGCAGCTAATTTCTCTTGTATCATTTTCAGTGTGTGTGTATTGAGAAGTATTTAAAAGCACATTAGCATAATACATGCTTCCAAACAAAGGAACACCATATGCAAAATAACTTCAGTATATTTGTACATTGAATCTCATCTCTGTTACTGTTTATTCATTAACACACGGATCTGCAATGTATCCTTTTCTGGAGAAAACAATGTTGCTAATTAAGAAACAAATGGTCTACTCCATAAATTAGCACCGCTTGTACTCGCTTTTTAAAAAAAATATTATGTTTGAATAAAAGATTCCTGACTTTTCCCCAGACAGTTGCTGCTTTGCTCTCCTCTGCTGCTTTTACTTACGCAAAACATTTAAAGAGTGTTTCGAACATGAAGAACATCTTAGATCTATTAATGTGTCTTTTACGTCCTGGTGGAATATGGCTGCAATGTGGCCTTAATACTGGATGAACTTTATAATGAGAGTACTTTCATTGATAAAATTACACTACAACATGACAGCAGTTCAAGAATCATAATTACTATGAATCACAGAGAAGCATAAAAGATATTCATAAAATATAACATTTCACCTAACAGGCCTAAATGGAATTTGATTGACCTTTTACATTCTTATTACATTGAATATTAAGCTTTCTCTATCAATATTTGCATGTGAGATATACAAAACATCCTTGCAGGTAACATGGCATGTGTTACATTTATTACACATATTCAACGTGCACATGCAAAAGGGTGTGTGTTTGTGTGTAAATGTGGGTGTGCGTGGTAATGGACTTTATTTTGTTTCCACATTTGTATGCTGGCTTAAAGATACTTTCAGTTATTTTCTCCTCTTTGTGTTGGCACATAAATGCTCTCACTTTAATGCATTCTTGTTTAAAGGAAATGTTTTTTTTATAGACATTTTTCTTTTCGTGATGTAAAATAATTTTACTATAAATATTGACTCAATAATTCTTTACATCCAATTTATTTCCCAGACCTGCTGTTTGAGTCCCTGCTGTTAACCTACAGCTGAGAAACACTTCCATCCGATACACAACGCAGTATTTCGGGGTGTAATCATGTGTGTCTGTTTTCTTAGAGATCTTTCGGAACCATAAAAAAAGGTAAAAAGGTTTCAACTGGAATAAAATAACAGACAGTAATGTTGGGCAGAAAAATATAGAGGAGTGTAAGGGTGTCTCAGTGTGTGTGTCCTAAATATGACAGATGAGTGTAAGGTGTGGGTGTGTATGAGCACCTAATTGGCCCAGATATCACAGAATGAAATATTCATGTGGAGGCTCAGCGTCTTTTGAAAAGGGAATCTGGTGTGTAATGATGAAGTCGGACTATTTTATCTGCCGTGCACCCCACTGGCACACTTAAAGCTCGCCATGCGACACCTCCCACCACCCACACACACACACACACACACACACACATAGAGGCCTCTGTACACAAACATACTCAGGCATTCTTATGAAGCAATGCCGACACATAAACCTGTGATTATAGCAACTTCCTCTCCTATCCATCTTTGACTGTTCAGACAAGAATGTACATTGCTATGGTGTTTAAAGTGGATTTTAACAACAAGAACTGTGCCCACTGCAAGGTGGGCAGCAGAGTACAGCATAGAGCTAACTTGCATCAAAGTGTGGTGTAGGTTAACATCATCAATATGTGCCAGGTGGCTGGGAAGTGCAGTGAAATCTGAAAAAACTAAATAAGAAACCAGGCAAAAACCTTTTGTGAATTATGTATTTCTGTTTAATTCAGAAGAACTTTTAGTGTTTGTCATTTTCATCCATCTCTGGAAAATAGGTGTCATCTCTTTGGCTGCATGTTGAAAGGTCCAACAAACAAGCGTGTTTTTATTATAAGATACTTTCTGGTGGGAATATTTCTGAGCAGTTCAATACCTATTTTAAAACAAATTCTCAGGTCCATTCTTACTCAACCCGTCAATCTCTCTTCATCCTCCTGAATGTCTCACTAGTGGAGGTCAGTTTTGGATAAGATTTAGAGGATCCAAATTATGGAGTAGCCTTTCACATCTATCAAAAAACTGTTCATCCGTCAAATGTTTCAAAAGTTGCTTAAATGGTCATTTAATTGCTGTTTTGTAATTGTTTTTCCTCCATGTTGTCCATGTATCTGTTTTTATCTTTTTTATTTTTTCCCCACTCACAATGTTGTTTGGTTACGATTACCCAGAAGTCTTTATAGATATTTAAATCAATATCCTCCTCACAAACACTAACCATACACTTCCACGCAACACACACACACACTTATCTTTTTGATATATTAATTGTTATATTGTTATTATATATATCTTGTTCTAATTGTTTATTATCACTATTATGTAGTCATATTATTTCTTTATATTAATCTTGTCTCTAGGTGGAGGCTTCAGATAAACCCAGTTGTTTTTTTGCCTCTTCCTCCACTGTATATTATTCATTTCTTTTTTTTGTTATGTTGTGTAGTCTGAAATTGTGCAAAATAAATAAACAATAAACAAACATTAAACTTTGAACACAGCACTGAGCAAAATCGCAGCGGCCTAGAGCGACACAACCCAACGTCATGCTGCAGTGGACACGTAACCGGCGATCGGCCTGGAGGACGCCCACAGAACGACCAAAACGCAACAAAGAGTGTAACATGATGTTTCACATGTGGTCACTCAATTTGGCCTTGTGTACAAGTTGAACCCCTTAACAAACCGACAGCTGCTATTCTGTTTTTCAAAGGTTGTATCGCCAACCTATCAAGCTAGAGTGAAGATACTGGTATCATGTGAAACTAGACCTAAAGAATCCATTGTTACCAACCATGTCATGCTAGCTTGTAGGGAAGAACGCTAAATAACAACAAGACCAGAACTAAATGGCAACAGTGGGTCATTTCTTCTTTGGTTTGGACTAAATGAACCAATCTACAGGTTTGAAAGTGACCTAAGTCCCTCTTTACCAAATATTGGCTACAATAAAACATAAGTCTGGTTCAGAATGTCCTTTCAGCTGTTCAAGAGCTGCTTTGAAAAGACAATTGGAATTCAATCAAGACCGTTGTCATGGTGCAAGAGTATGCAAGACTAAATGAGCAGCTGTGACTCAGGAGGTAGAGCGGGTCGTCTTTTAACCACAGGGTTGGCGGTTCGATTCCTGGCTCCTCCTGTCCGCATGTCGAAGTGTCCTTGAGCGCGACACTGAACAAGTGGCTCCCGATGGGCAGGCCAGCGCCTTGCATGGTAGTTCTGCCACCACCGGTGTATGAATGTGTGTGTGCGTGTGCGTGTGTGTGTGTGTGTGTGTGTGTGTGTGTGTGTGTGTGTTCAGTGTGCACGTGTGTGTGCAGGTGTGTGTTTGTGTGTTTGGGTGACATCACAGCAGTGGTGACATCACAGCAGTGGTGACATCATCAGTGCATGGTGACATCACCAGATGGAACACTGTGACGGATTAAAGGAGTGGTGACATCAGTTGTGACATCATAAAGGAGCGGTAACATCATAAAGGAGTGACATTCAGGAGAGAGTCCCAGAATCACACAACTGTAGTTGAATCTGAAGACTCGATCAGACGAAACACATCGACTGAGAGAAGCAGTTGTCTCAAGAGAAAGAGGTATGAATTTGATGAATGCATTGCTTTAGATTAAACCTCCCAACAGTATATGAAGCAGTTCAAATTAGCCTCAACATTTAAATGCAGCTTACATGTTAGTTAATAATAATTAGGGCTGCAACTAACGATTATTTTCACTCATCAGACTATCTACTGAGAGAAGCAGTGAATTTCTCTCCAAAAACCACGAAGCATTGACAAGAATTGACCGTAAATCAGCATCATGGTATCATCAAGAACTTCCCAGCCAGAAGCCATCATGCCTGAGTTCAACGTCCGTCGCGTTGTTTCCAAGCTGCTCAATTCCTTCTTTAAGGGGATGACGGCTGATCAGTGGGGATTTTTGAAATCCGGCAGCCCCGACGACGCCACTATGACCATGATGGGAGAGTTGCTGTTGGACATGACAGCGGCCTTGACAAAAGCTTTCCTGAAATCTCTCGGGAGCAGGACCCTGGCGTCAGAGGACGATGTCCAAATCAATCTGGGCGACACAATCTCTCAGGGTTTTGCCGAAGCTCTGGGCGTCGACGTCTCGGTTCAGTGTCCGAGCTCCAAAAGCTTGACGACATTGATCTCTGAAGAGGTTTCAGAGAGCGTCCGAAGTGCCCTCTCCAGCCCCGAGGGCATAGTTCAGCGCCTCACTCCTCCCAGCAGACTCAACAACATGATTCTGCACGCCTGCAAAATGTGCCAGGCGTTCATCGGCAAGATGAAGTCGGTGTTCTCTCCTCGACCGCGCAAGCAGAGGACAATCTGCGAACAATCAGATGTGGAACTGGAACCCTTAGACGCCGAAGACCGCCATGCGGCGACGCCTTCGTCGGACGTCGTGATTGCGATGAAAGACATCATGTATGTCACAATCATCATCAAGAAGCAGTTGAACGACATCACCGAACCTCTCTTGGTTGACGTGCCGGACTCCGAGTACACGCTGCTGCAGTCTCAAAACTCTCGGGAGATTGAAGACGTCGCAGAAGAAATCGCTCGGAGTATCGCCGAAGATGCTGTAAGACCAACTCCGTCGGCGCAGAAGAGCAAACGCTCCAAGAAAAGCATTGGAAACAAAATTAAGAAGCTTTTGGCAAAGTGCTTTGCCAAAACGTGCATCCATCGCATCGTGGCACAGATGAGGAAAAGATTCCACCGGGGCTCCAAAGTTCACAGCCGAGAGTCGGCAAAGTCTCTCACAAAGAAGATTAACGATCTGATGAAACAACCAGAAAACCACGATCTTCTGGGACTCGGTGCTCCAGTCATAAACATTCCCCCCGGTCGAGTCTTGGAGTTCACAAAGGTCTTAAGTGATCTCCTCTACACACACATCACACAAGGGCCAGAGATCATCCCCGAGCCGGTGATACGTGCCAACATGCGCGCCGACTTGCAGCGGAAGGTGCTCGGTTTCCTGTGTCTGGCCAGATGGTGGCAGATCTTTCAGTCCGACGACCTCGTCGACACTATGAGACACGCCATACTGGGCACTAAGCCCAGGGCCAAGAAACCTTTGGCAATCGCTGCACCGCCTGCCCCGGTATCCGTGACGAAGAGTCGTGATGACTCTGCACGGCGAGCGTGGAACGAACAAAAAAAAAACTGCGTTGAGGTGATCTTGGAGAGGCTGGTCACGCGGATCTTCAAGAAGGCAAAAGTGACCTGGACCCTTTCAAACGTCCAGGACATCATCCAGCGCCTTTTTGAACAAACGTGGGCCGAAGTCGAGGGTCTCGATTTCGATTCCAGCCCAGAAACAATGGAAAACCTCGAAAAGGCCATTTACCAGGACCTGATTAAGACGTGGGGCAATGCGATGTGGGTGCTGGTGTCCTTGAAAGGGGGTCAAGCGGCTGTTGGAGAGCGTATCGCCTCCGCCGTCAAAGGTCACCTGATGGCACCACCGAGGCAGAGGTCCTGCATGTGCAGGTGCTTCTCTTCTATGCTCACCGCCATGACGAGGTGGTAAATTGGTTTATGGGTTTTCTCCGGGAGCTCCGGTTTATCCCACATATAGTGAATAATCTGACTTATTCTATAGATAAAAAATGTCATTCATCTTGAAGGAAAAATTGACTTTTTCCTTCTGAATGAATGCGAGGGCTTGAGCTCTCAGTACCACCTCAGTAGTCAGTGTTGTCTACTGTTGTGTTACGCACGGGTTCGATCTGGGTGATCCAGTTCTCCCACAATCAGTGCAAAATAATGAACATCTAATTAAATACAATAAATAATAATATAAATAAACAATATTCATTCATTTCTGCTCATGTCTCGCATCATTTGCTGTAAATATTCAACTCAGACTGAAGTTCTGCTGATTCAGTGAACTTTTATAAAGTGCAAAAATAAAGTACAAAGAAAAGTGTGTTTTGCACACTCTTCCATCATATACACTAATCTTAATTATTGCTAATTTTAATGAGTTTACCTGCCTGACTGTAAACATGTAGAGAATTATTGTAAAGGAGAATCAGGTTTCTTGTCTGTATTGGCTCACACAGTCTGGAAATAGCTATTAATATTTAAAACCAGTCTATTCCTGACCGATCAGAACTGTTGTAATTAAAGATCATTAAACCTTATTTATTATGTTTATATATTTATTTACTGACACCTTCACTGTAAGGTGTATCAAGACATATCACACTGATGGTGTATTGTTTTACTAGAAACATAAATGTACTCTTATTCAATAACAATAAACAAGGTTATTTTAAGGGGACGTGTGTTTTTAAGTGTAAAGATAACTCATACATTAGTTTGTTCAATAAGCCTATAAATGTGGGGGACACCACGGCTGTCCACATTCTGCAGACAGGTTCAGGTGAGTTTACCAGGTCAAAAAGTGACTGTGAGAGAGCTGGAAAGCTTCTCCATCACTCAAGGTGGAGGGAGCACACACAGTGACGGTGTAAAGATGGACAAAACCATCGAATACAGGAAGTGATTATGTTGATGTTGTGCTTTTATTATGTTGTGCTTTTATTTTATAATGCAGTTAGGGCCCAAACGAGACCTTAGTGTGTGTGCAGATGTGTGTATGTGTGTGTAGTGTGCACGTGTGTGTGCATGTTTGCGTGTATGTGTGTGTAGTATGAGCACGTGTGTGTGTGAGTAGTGCGCACATGTGTGTGCACGTTTCTGTGTAGTGTGCATGTGTGTGTGTACATGTTTGTGTGTGTGTGTGTTCACGTGTGTGTGTCTGTGTGTGTGTGTGTGTGTGTGTGTCTGCGCGTGTGTGTGTGTGTGTGTGTGTGTGTGTGTGTGTGTGTGTGAATGGGTGAATGAGAGAAAATTGTAAAGTGCGGTTTTCCCCTTACTTGGGCAAAAGTGTCTGCCAAATGCAAGATAAATATCATTTAGATTTGTGTATGAAATTAACTTTACAAACCCTCTCAAACCTGATGATACTCTCCGGTCACTCACCACCTGTTTTTATTGCTCCCCAGAACTTCTTTGTTTTGGTTGTTGCTTCAGTGAACTTTGATTCCCGGCAGCGTAACTAAGAGACACATTTGTTATGATATTGAGATAGAATTTCTCCAATTCTGTCGACTCCAATTCTCGTAGAGTCTCCTCGTCTCGCACACAGCAGCCAACTCGCCCTCCTTCCCATCCATATCCCTTCCCACTGGAGCCACTACTGAGGAGTCCCAGGAGCAGGAGGTGAACCAAGGCCCTAAACCTTCCTCCTCCTCCTCCTCCTGCACCGAAGAGCTTCTTAACACACCACGACCTCCCTCCATCCTGGAAACCTCTGGAACCAGCTCACACACACATGCACACACTGATTTTCCCATCATACACTCAGCCACTAAAGCCTTGGCAGCGAGCAGCACAGGCCTTGGCACAGTTCACCTTAATGAGTGGCAGATTCAAGCCCCCTGCCACTGCTGGGTGGCCGAGAGAGATAGAGACACAGTGAGAAACAGAGAGAGAGCGAGAGACCTTATCAAGCAGGGTGGATTGTGGGATTGGCATATGCTGTGTGTTTCTGCGAGGCCTTGGCTGGCCGGCCGACGACTGGGCACTCAGGCCCTCCCTGAAGAGATGCTGAACAGAGAGAAAAAGAGAAATGAAAAAACAACAACCACAATGGGGGTTTTGCCCTTTGTATGGACAATTAATTAAAATCCATTTATTTCCTCCTTTTATTCATTCTGTTTCTCTGTCTCTGTTCTGCTTAACCAATGCTTGTAAAAGCTGGCCGCAGAGAGAGGCGAGTGTGGCCAAACTGGAGCTGTCCCATCCAAACCACAAGCAGCTGACAGCCTTCAAGGAGCTGCTGAATGGAAGGGAAGGAAAATACCGGCTGCTCTGCATTAGAGAGCACAGAGACAACTGATGGTCTCTGTAGGCCCACTGCAGCATCATTACACTGAAGCTGGCTCCTGTTAAAAATCTATTCATCCAGTAATTGGCCTTCACAAGATGAATAATTAACAAATATATTGTCACACATGTTGTCCTGTCATCATTATATTATTTTGTGTACACAGCTAGTCTATCAAATAGGAAAGGGTTTACGTAAAAAGATGATTTAAAAATGTTTCTGAAAGATGCAAATATTCATGTCCAGACATCACGTTGTCATCCAAACTCTTCACATACCGCCGCTTTGTCCCGCCCCTTGGCGTCACTTTATTTTTCGGCATCAAAACCACTATAGTTAACTTACATCACGTTCTCATCCCAACTCGTCACATACTGACACTTTATCAGACCCCTAGGCGTCACTTTTCGGTTGCATTAAACACGTGCTTAATGTGAATTAAACAAAAACACTTGCTTAGGTTAAGGCAATAAATCCACTATAGTTAGGTTTAGGAAAAAACAACATGGTTGGGCTTTGAACAACTGTTGTACCGTGAAAAAGAAACTGAACGTGTTGAACATGGGACATGAAAGAACAGCTGATTGTAAGGTGACATGAACAGTGGTCTACTGAATGAAAGGTTTATTTATTTCCACCATTAACTCTCATCAAACTCTCTTGACAGTGCTGATATTTGAGGGAATTTGGAAGGCTGGAGAGTCTAAAACAGAGGAAGCTATCAGTTTATTAGCTGATCCATCCACTTCTATACAACCCTTCTCCACTGAACTATAAACTGCTCCATAAAGTCATGGTCTATATACAGTAATGAGACAAGAGTAATGGTATGAATCTCTTGAAAATCCTAATAGTTAACAATCCAGTTATCATGTTCTCAGTTGGCGAGGGTGTTAGTGGTTAGGTCACCAGCTACAGTAGTGCAGCAACTATCCTGCAAATTTAGTGTACTTTGCTATAACACTTTTTGGTGTGACCATGCAGGGCTTAAAGCTGCAGTAGTCAGTATATTTTTGGCATCATTGGGCAAAAATCCCATAATAACCTTTCAGCATATTGTAATTCAAGTGTTCTGAGAGAAAACTAGAATTCTGCTCCTCTTTATGGCTCTGTTTTCAGGCTTTAGAACATCTAGCCCATGACGGGAGACTTTGGCCAATCACAGGTCATTTCAGAGAGAGAGCGTTCCTATTGGCTGTGCTCCGGCTGGTGGGCGGTGCTTGGTATTTCTTCAACTGATCTCAACATGGCTGCCGGGTCACAAACTTTCTCATTTTAGAGCTAAACAGTACACTACAAGATGATTCTGAAAACATCTGAGGAGAGAACTAGACATTACAGGAACAGAATATTGATTTATATTTGATCAGCGCTGCCTAGTTTGACCTTTTGGTCGGAGTTCACGAGTGATTGACAGCTGCTCAGAGATGGCAAGGCTCCAGATCAGCTCTGACTGATTGTTTCCCTCCGGTTTGTGAAATCTTGCAGATGCCGTTAGGAGCACCGGAGGACACCGAGGAACATGATTTTTTTCAGATGACCTGTCTCATGCTCTACTGTCAGGATATAGTGAGCGTTTTATGAAAATAACTTTTTTTAATCATATTTGCTCAATTTCTACCCACTGCTGCTTTAACAGTACAACAACATCATGCTATTACCACCTTTGCTCTTGATATAAGATTATTCACATAAACCACAAGCGGTCATCAGAAAAGCATGGGATATTCTTTGTGTTGGAACAAGTTGCCACTGCTGTTTCTCAGGAAAGGACACGGTTTTTCTCATCAGTAACACAACAATTAGAACGTGACAAAAACAGTCCAGAACCAACAAAAAAAAGCAAACTAAACTACTCCATGAATTTGTCTTAGTCTTAGTCCTGTGTCAAATGTCCTTGTTAGTTTTTTAATCCTATCATATTAGTCAACCTCATCCTGTTTTATTATACTTACTATTATACTATTTTTCGGGTTCATTCTGAAACGGTGGCGGGTCTTGGTAATTAATGGGAAACACTGGCCTACACACAGTTGAGAGTTGTGGCAGTGCTGAGCAACAACGCTATGTTGCTCAGAGCTGTAACCAATTTAATTGTGTGGTGATTCATAATGCAGTAGTGTAAATAGAATAGAAAATTAAATGAAATGTTTGTTGGTTGTTGACCTGGATGCGCTTGTTGCTGGAATCATGGCCATAGCCAAGGTCCTTGGTAAATATTTCCTAAAAAGCCCACTGAAGAAAAGAAGGAGAATAAATATTTGAAAGCAATACAGAATACCAGAGAGCCTTACTGCATTATATTTCATTATATTTATATATTTTGAATTGTCACCTGCCATCTGAATTCTGTGTTTTCCTTTACATAAATAAAGACATTTCCACCATAAGTTGGTGCATACAAAATCACCAAAATGCAGGAAATAATGTGATTGATGCTCAAATGCCCCATCATACTCCTCTTCCTCTCTCTCCTGTCCTGGACATCCGGTCTCTCTCTGCTACCTACAATTCCTTAATCTGGCAGTAATTCAGGCCTTCTGCTTTTATGAATAATGGAGTTAATCTGACAACAGTCAACAACCACCATCAGCCATGATGTTAATTGTCCTCTGATTCTGCCAGTTGTGGTGATAGCAGAGATGACTGGTGCACAGAGAGGCCAAGAGGGAAAGAAGTCCTGAATGGGAGCAGGGGAGGAGGCTGGGACGAGTGAAGAGCCAGGAAGAGAAGGACTAAAGAAGATGAGGCCAATTGAAGTAGCTGGAAGAGTAGGTGGTGAGTGGAAATCCAAGACCAGGACACTTAGAGGAAACTAGAAGTTTGGAGCCAACAAAAGTGGGAGGCCAGGAGGAAGTGAGGAGGATGAGGCCTGGAGGATCAGGCAGGAGGAAGATGAGGCCCATAGGAGTAAGGCCAGGAGGAAGATGAGGAGTATGATTAAAAAGAAGATGAGGCCTGGACACTTCATCAGAGACTGTGGAGAAAGGGAAGGATTGGAGCACCCAGAGGAAACCAATGAAGACAGAGGGAGGACATGCAAGCTGTAGGTTAGCATTTAGGCCCACTGTGAAATCCACTGGTGACAAAATTACACCAAGTTCTACATTAACTGCAAACCTAAATATTGTCAGCACAGTTAATCTGCCCACAGGCAGCTGAGTGTGTCAGCAGTCCTCTGTGGCCACACCACATTCTATATGCTTCTACTTTCAGGAGAACCACGGCGGTTTGGAGCGGGACACCACTCGCCTTCACCTTCACCTCCCTCACCTATCTCATTGGATCAGGAGGAAAAGGACGAAGAAGAAATGAATAAATTAAACCTCACTTATTTGGAATATACAAAGAGGGAGAATTCAACAATTAATGCAAGAGCATTTTTCATAGTTGTATAATGGGGAAAAAAAGGAAAAATAAAAAACACATCTTTACAATGGAGTGCATTAGGGACAGCTACATAGGAGGCACAGACTCAAACCCAGTCAGTCAGCGTAGAGGAAAAGCTTGTGTTGGCTTTATTGTAAAACCCGGCAAGGGTCAAAACCAGGACATCAGTCAGAAAAGGCAAACGTAACCAGACAGGGAGTCATGTTGGGTACATTCTCCGTCACTTTTTCTTCATTATACCATTCGTGGTTTAGATAATAAAATAAAGTCATTATAACCATGATAGCTGACACTTTATCTTAACCTCAACCAAAGTTCTTTTAATTACCTAAATCTAACCATCAACTAATCTTTTCATTTGACAAGCACATAGCAGTATTCAGTTGATAGTGGAGGGACATTGTTCATGCCCACTTTCTATTAGAATGGATTTATTTCACCATGAACTTTCCCTGTTTAGAAGTAGCTGTGACTGGGCCTTTATTCTCCAAGACCAGTGAAAATGTATATATATAGCCTACATTATGCAAACATAGTCTGGTTTGGTTGGAGTTTTAGTCCTGCTGTTGGAAACGTGGCTGCCAGTTATTCCGACTCCCCTGTTCACTAGTGTTTTTCTTGTAGATGCAAAGTGACCTGTTTGGTCGGGGAGGACCGGAGAGGACCGGGGGCTTTAGTGTTTCATATGTAGATAGAAGGCACCTCAGAAGGAAGCAGGATGAAGGCGTCCTCCTCCCCTCCTCCTCCTCTCCAGGTCTCAGCTCTGAGGACGAGACAATGAGGGAGGCTTCAAGATGGACCTGTGTAGAGGATGTCCCCCTCCCGCCCCCCCCACACACACACACACACACATCCATGATGCTAACTCCCAAGGACCTCAGAGTAAAGTCATACACGGCTTTCATTGAGGCCAGTGGTGGCTGGTGGATAAAGCGTTGAGCCAATAGTGGATTTGAATAATTCTGCATCATAGACACATGCTGCATAACAAAAGGTAAGAACAGAAAAAGGCGCAGGAAGCTGGTGTTTCAGAGACATCACCTCTTCACCACAGCTTAGAGTCAGAAAACAGAGCAGCATACATTTCAAAAATAATAATAATCATTCATTGGTGCACTTATCCATTCAGTCTATTTTAATATCTTTAACAAACATTCATTCATTCATTCATTCATTCATTCATTCATTCATTCATCAACATATCATTTAATAATTCATTAACTCATTCATTGAGTCCCTTTTTTAATATGCCTCAGTCATTTGTTTTTAATATTTTGTTGAATGACTTAATAAAGTTAAGAATCCTCTATTCAGCCATTCATCAAAACATGCATTCATTTTTGTATTTGCTCCTTTCGTTATTTCATTTGTTGGTCCATCTATCTGCTCTTATTTCATATACATTCATCACTTCTTTCCTTCATTCATCAAACATATTTAATCATTCACCCATCCATCTATTTCTTCATTCTTGTGTCATGCTCTTCTGTCATTCATTCATCTAGACATTCATTAAATAAAGAAGACATTCATTCTTTCATTAATATTTTTTTTGGATATTTTGATAAATAAAATATTTATTCACTCATTCTTTAATCCATGTATTCTTTTATTTCTCCCTCTGTTCATGTGTTCCTTTATTCATTTATTCAAACATTCATTCATGTATTCATTCATTCATCCATCCATTTATTTGTATACATTCCGTCATTCATTTGTTCCTTGTTTTATTAATTCATTCATCACAATATTCATTAATTAAATCATACATACGTCCAACTACTGTAATCAAGCTTTTAGTTTGTCCCTGTTTTTATTTGTTCCCTTTGTTCATTCGTTCATTATTCATTCATCGGAACATACAGTCCTTCATGGAAATGCTCATTCATTCATCCATCCATTGATCTTTGCTCTCTTCTTTCTACATTCATCCCTTTCATTTAATTGATGTATCAATTTTCCATCAATTCCTTTCATCATTCAATTTGTATCCATTCATTAATTTTCCATTTCATGGTGACTATCCCAGCATGCCCTGAGCCTCCACACTCCACAGTGCATTGTAAATAAGTCAGTTCAAAAGTGCAGTGTGTAAAGGGTCAGTGCAAACTGTGCTTTAATTGCTTCAACGTTCAATGTTCCTCAGCTATGTCTCATCTCCATCTCATGACTCGCAGACGGTCCAGCCCCTCTGCTCTTCACTTATCACGTATTAACTCGTCATTACTGCTTCCATCACATTAAGTGATGCTGCAGTAACGGCGACACCGTGCAGCAAAAAAAGAATAAAGCGTGTATTGTCATAATTACCAAAATGTGGATATTAAAATGTGAGTTCATTACAGCTCAATTTCTGCATTTCTGCAAATCACAAGACACCGCATTGTATAGAAATTGATATCAACAAAGGGTATTCATGTTTTGAAAAGTGAAATATTACCACCTAATAAACAGTGATCTCATCAAGTGCCGATGTGTCTGAGATTACAAAAGCAGAACGTAGGGTCTCAAATGACTGTAATTAAGGTCGACCCATCCACTTACAAATAAAGGCTATAAACCCATTATTATGTGGAGAATTAGAGGAAATTCTCTTTTCAGAAATGATTGAAGAATTGAAGTATGATTAGCCTTTTTTTCCTCTTTTACTTGGTCTTTTTTTTAAATGACAACAGAGGGCTAATCTTTGTGCAGCCGCAGAATAGCAATGGTGCCCCGGAGAAATGTGTTGAATAAATGGACAAGGCGGGAGGATTGTGAGGTGACTGTGTGTGTGTGCATGTGTGTAAGAGCAGGGAACCCAAAATAATGCCTTTTTCTCTTCTTTGCAACTGATGGAGTTTCTTTAAAGGAAAGGATTTGGCGTCTGCTTCCTTCTGCTAATTTATTCATTCAAAAGTCTTAATATCTGTGCAGCGGGCGAAGGATCACACAACACATGCTAAGCATTTTCCCTGCCACTCAAGATTCTTTTTTTTTTTCGTTTTTGGCTTCATTAAAAAAGGTTAGAGATTAGATTTTCCTTCCCTTTTTTCATGAAAGCTTCGCAAATGTCAATTTTCTATTAGCAGGACAGTCAAAATGCAACAAAAAGACTGTGCTTGATGAGTTCACTAAGGCAGTAAGTGTGTGTGGGTGGGCGATGACTGCATGTAGTCTATTGACTGGAATACTGACTACAGTTTGTTGACGGCTCAAACCTGCTTCAGTTTTCATCACAACACACTTCTTCTATTCAGAGTAGCAAATAAGTCATTATGTACATTCTGCATACGTCACTAAATTTACTGCCATTTCAAATTTTTAAGCAGTGACAATATCAGAAATAATGAATAATTTTCTAAATTTGTATTCATTGCTTTCAGATATCTATTTCTTACACAACTACACCATTTGTTTCTGAACCAAATGTTTTCATGTTGCCGTCTGTTTTTTGTTGTCGTCTGTCTGCTGGTCTGCACTGCCAAACACATCTTTCCCTAGTATAGTATATACTATGTATAGTATGTAGTATATCCATTGTTAGGAAAATGAAGAGTTGAATCTCCGTGCACTATTTTATGACATGATTTTTTATCTTTGGACTTTGAAAGACTATCGAGTCATTCCAAGTGAAAAGTTAATTGGATGTTGTCAAATCAAGTTTTGAAATCATTTGATTCATGACTCAAGTCCAACGCGAGTCCAAGTCATGTGACTGGAGAATACACCTCTGACAACGTACTGTATTCTCATACAACCGTTTGTATGATATCTTACGAAAAATTTATTTTTCTTTTTTTGTTCGTTTTCCTATGAATGTCCTTATGAGATAAGAGACGGTCGTTACATGCATAGAGTCTTTTCAAAATAAACTTCTTTCTTCAGTTTAGGCAATAAAACTACTTTGTTAGACTTAGAACAAGATCGTGGTTTGGCTTGAAATAACTCTGAAGTGGCGTTACTGAAGTACGCAAGTTACATGACAAATAAATCAAAGTTGACTTCTGGTTTCACGGGGGACACAAATGCCGGTCTCTTGAGCGAGACACTAAAACCCCAAGTTGCTCCCTGGCATCCCACTGCTCCTAATTCTTAGGATGGGTTAAATGCAGAGGTCATGTATGTATACTACGTATGTGACGATTGAAATACAGTTTAAATCTATTCGATGATTGCAAATCCCGGATTATGTTCAGAGATAAAAAAAAAGTTCACTGAGCTCTCTGCTGTATGGTTAAGGTGAGGAAAAGATCAAGGCTATAGCAAACAAACTATGGTTAAAGTACTGTTAAGGTCAGGCAACTAATAAACCTAATTAATACGTTAATGTTAGGGAAAAATTATGGTTATGGTTTTGAAAAAGCAAAAATGTACTGTAGGTTGGATACACTAAAGGCTGTATTTGAAACTGCCTACTACATATACTGGCAAACACAGTATGCAGTATACAGTACATACTGCATACTGTGTTCCACAGTAGTATGCAGTATGACACTGTTAAATCAATTTATTTAGCCGTATGCTAGACCAGGCTTTAGTCTTAAAGCACTGGACAAAAAAACTAACTCGTATCACTATTGGAATATTATCAAAAAATACAACTTATTGAGCTTTGAATTTTTTTGGTTTATGTTTGCTTAATTTATAAGATAGTTCCACCAACCCTTAAACAATTTATTCTAACAGCTTGTGGCGAAATACGACAAACAGGATCATCAACGAGGGGAAACTTCAAATATAAAACGCTGCTCAACAAAATTTACTCAAACTGCATTTTCAGTTACAAAACAGTGAAATGATCCCTACAGATATTACAGAGTATACATTTTAGACTGTTTAAATCTAATGTTAAAAAGGGTCATGTTGTCTCAGCAGGTATCTCTGTCCCGTCAGAGGCTGCTCTATCCCTCTCCTCTTCCCTCTCCTCTTTTCTCTCCTCTTCCTCTCCTCTTCTCTCTCCTCTTCCTCTCCTCTTCTCTCTCCTCTTCCCTCTCCTCTTCCCTCTCCTCTTCTCTCTCCTCTTCTCTCTCCTCTCCTCTCTCCTCTTCTCTCTCCTCTTCTCTCTCCTCTCCTCTCTCCTCTTCCCTCTCCTCTCCTTTCTCCTCTTCCCTCTCCTCTTCCCTCTCCTCTCCTCTCTCCTCTTCCCTCTCCTCTCCTCTCCTCTCTCCTCTTCCCTCTTCTCTTCTCTCTCCTCTCCTCTTCTCTCTCCTCTTCCCTCTCCTCCTCTTCTCTCTCTTCTCTCTCCTCTCCTCTTCCCTCTCCTCTTCTTTCTCCTCTTCCATCTCCTCTTCCCTCTTCTCTTCTCTCTCCTCTCCTCTCCTCTTCTCTCTCCTCTTCTCTCTCCTCTCCTCTCTCCTCTTTCCCTCTCCTCTCCTCTCTCCTCTCCTCTCTCCTCTCCTCTCTCCTCTTCCCTCTCCTCTCCTCTCTCCTCTTCCCTCTCCTCTCCTCTCTGAAATTTAGTGATGAAATAATCACCATATCCAGTGATTTGCAGTGTGGGATAGGCGAGGTATGGTTCGATTCATACTGTAGATTTTGCTTTTGTTTGCATACTGCATACTACATGCTACATTTTGGCCCAATCAATATGCACTACATACCAGCTTCTACAATCTACACACATCTTCCTGCATTGGCACCATAGACTATAAAATGTGGACATAGTCTCAGTGACATCACCCATAGGTTTCTGTAGAGCCATTATTCAAAGCTCATAGTGGGAGGCTCTGGCCGTCGCCATCTTGGCAGTGACAACGCCAGCTAACTCCCGACTAATCCAAAAATCACCGATTGAGCTGAGGCGGGCCAGGTGACAGCAAAGGAGATAGACACAGGGATGACATGCAGCAAAGGGCCGCGGGTCAGATTTGTACCCTGGGCCGCTGCGGTAAGGACTCAGCCTTGGTACATGGGGCACCCAGTCTACGAGGTGAGCTACCAGGGCGCCTCAATTATGTATAAAGTTATGTCTTAATATAGTTCAAACGGGAGAGTTATATAAAGGTCACCCCCGTACAGTTGTCATGAACGGGGAAATTAGCTCTAAAGACTAAAACTGTATTTGCACCAAGCAGCGTATTTCTGCTGTGAAGTTTAACATGAGGGTCTAGGGGGATTTGGAGCCACCCTCAAGCGGCCATTTGAGGAACTGCAGTTTTTGTCACTTCAGTGTTGGCTTCATTTTTCAGTACTAGAGGTTTCCGCTTGATTGGCACTGAACATTGGCATTAGACTTAGACTTAGTTGTGAGCAACAGAATCGTAGAATGAACATAACAGGAATACTGAGCGGTGGGACACCTCGTGAGCTTGGGCTAACTGAAGTTAAAGGGGCTGTTTGTAAGAATCATAAATTGGTTGTAACAGCGACACCTGTGGCCGTTAAGTCAATGAAGGTCAGCGTCCCGTTGCTCGCGCTCGCCCGAGTGCACGCGCTACCTGAATGTGAGCGAGCATCCTTCAACACAGTGAGGCGACACACGTCAGCTAAAAGCACAATATCACTCTATATTTCAGCTGCTTGGCAGTAATGTTAGCTGACCAGACGAAGGTCTCTCCATGAATCAATGCTGATCCTAGTGTTGGCTTTTCCTGCCTCAGCCTCCCGACCGCGGCCGGAGGGAACAGGGGAGACAGCGGAGTTTTGGTCGGAGACGATAACGTTTCTCTCTGCGGAGCCCCGTCACTTCAGAAGACACGGGAAACCTCTGTTGGTCTGGAGGAGCTGCAGCAGTTATTTCTGCACAAACGTCCACTGTACATTCACTAGATATTCTCAGAGCTAAACTAACTCTTCTGCAGTGTGGAGTGAGCGCGCATGCACGTGAGAGTGGAGCGAGAGAGAGAGAACGAGCGCGGTGTGTTAGTGAAGGCAGGCAGAGGAGCAGAGTACAGCAGAGACTCCGGTCCTGGAGACCAAAGCTACGGTCTTCCCCGCGTCCTCTGACCGCGGCCAACACTGTTTAACAGACGGGCTTCACTAGATACAACCAAGAGGTTTTGGTGCTTCACTGTAGTGTTGTGTTGGAGTCTGAGTCTGAACAGCGTAGACACACGCGAGCGCGTATGGGACACCGATCCGGATTGATTTATACGTGTAAGAAGTTTACAAACAGTCCCTTTAACTAAATGTTGGCTGCATGTTGGAAAACCAGGGCACTGCATGCTACTATGGCTGGAGCACAGATTTTCAATCTGTAAAAACATGGCAGCTACAGTTGAGAAATAGGACATCGTGCCCCTCTTTTTCATTAGCAACACCTAGTTTGGTTCCTCATATTTCTGGGCATTTAACAGGGCAGTAAGTCATGTCATAATGCGCACCCTTTCTTGTATTTGGCTGATTTGTGTGGCTTTTAGCTGTCAGGCTGAACGCTTTACAAACTGAAATGTTGAAATTGTCCGCTGGCTTTGCATGGC
This sequence comes from Sebastes fasciatus, assembly GCF_043250625.1. Classification (NCBI taxonomy): domain Eukaryota; kingdom Metazoa; phylum Chordata; class Actinopteri; order Perciformes; family Sebastidae; genus Sebastes; species Sebastes fasciatus. The sequence continues at coordinate 31,186,605 of NC_133809.1, forward strand.
TCGTAGAACCTTGTACCTGGGCTTCATACTTCTTAAGTGTTTACTCTATACACAAACACAGAGAGAGATGATAGTGTGGCCTCCAACCCCCACCATCTTCAAACACACACAATCACACACACACACACACACACACACACACAGCTACCATCACCCATCCAGCAGTGAGAGAATGATTCATTCCAGACTGCTTTTATCTGACCTGAGCCAAATGTTCTACACGCTGCGGTCAGGCCTGCCGAGCGCTTTCTCACTTAGAGATTTCAGTGTGTGTGTGTGTGTGTGTGTGTGTGCCCTCTGCCTTGTTCCCCGGCCCTTCTTACAACCTGTCTCAGAGATAAGAACCGTTGCTTTTTCATTTCAGGAAACTCTCCCTCTCTGTTCTTCCACTCGGGAGCAGAGCGCGGAGGAGCGGCAAGGCTTTCGACTTCATCCTGTCAATACGATGGGATAAGGAGTCCGACTGAAAGTTCATTAATTCCTGGGTAACCTATGCCTGGGCAGGGCTAATACCCCCCTCTGCTCTATTGATGTTGCTGTTCCCAGGGTAGGGCAGCACACACTCCTCTGGCAGTCTGTGTGTCTGTCTGTCTGTCTGTCATCATTTCAGGCAGAGCACTGAACACTTGCATTGCTGATTGGCATCAGACTTTTCACTCATGCTTCACCATCACTGGCTCATCAATGGCTAACAGCTGCCTAGTAACGTCCCATATTCATACAGGTGCCATCATAACCCAACATAATCTAATAATTAAAACGCTGGGAAACAGCATTTAATGCCAGTTCGCCACCGTGAAACGGTTGCGGTTATGTTTAAGCAAAAAAAACTCTTTGTTAGGTTTAGGAAAAAACAACATGGTTGGGCTTAAAATGACTATATTTGTACAATGAAAATGAAACTGAACTTTGTGAACAGGGGCCATGAACCATCAGCTGATTGTAATGTAATGCACAGGACATGAACAGCAGTCTCCTGGATGAAAGCCTTGTGTTTGTTGGACCCTTCCACCCACCATGTGTGTCTCTTTCAGTGTTTAATATTGACGCGGATGGGTTTACATTGCAGTTAATGGAAAGCCCGGTGCGGCACATACCGACGCGGTAGACGGCCATGACAAAGCGTCCGTATTTGACGCCCTGGAACTGAGGACGGGCTGTCCCAGCGGAGCATCACATTGCAGCGTCGGAAATGATCCCACCGCTGCTGGCGTTGAATCTTGGAAATCGACCGGCAGGCCAGGCAGTCTGGAGGCTGCAGAACACCATCTTTTGCGTGGTCTTCCCTGAGGCACTGGAAACAGGCATTGTGAAGATCCGCGCCGGCGATGAGGCCGGGGCACGGCGCATACTGGCAAGGTTCTTGAAGCGGCGACTCTCAGTCAGTGGTTAAATCGCCGATCACTGTAGGAGAAAGGATAGCGGGCAGCTAGGGACTCTGCCTTATAAACCGTGGGACCCTCGCGTATTCGGGAAGGCTCGTCCTGATTGTCCAGCTACATACATACAAAATTGAGTGGCCGAATGCGTGCGTGTGATTGGAGGAGAGTATTACCCATAGAGTCCAGTAGAGGGCGGAGCCTGTGTGAGTTAGAACAGCTAGTTTGGCCCCGTCTAAATTTCAAAAGTAAGCCTACCTCAAAAGCTCACTAATTAACATGTCGTAATTTGTTTGCTTGATCTGTACAAAAAACTAAATGTAAAAATTAAACTTGTAGCTTGACAGAGGATCACATGCTATTAGGACTATCCAGGTCTCCACTGGTTGCCTGGCAGCTTCACTGAGATGAGAATTCTCCAGAAAGTCAAAGAAATAGCTTGCCCAGACATGAGAGTGGTATCAATCATATCTAACTCTCAGCAAGAAATAAAGTATGCATATTTCCCAAAATGTTGAACTCTTTCTTTAACAAAATTATTTACGCATTTATTGGTAGGCCTACAGTGGATTGTATTCATGGAAAATCAAAGCTAATATCTTATTTTCATTACCTTGAATTACCAACATTAACTGGCTTGGTTTTGTGTTGCTGTCTGTGTTGACACACAAAGGTTTTAAATTGAGATTCATGATCCCATAAAAAATGCCACTCATCCTACCAGGCGGCAACCTCCGGGTCTTAAAAGCACAATGTGGAAGTGCCTTAAACGTTCATTCTTTCTAACAGCCAGCAGGGGGCGACTCCTCTGGTTGCAACAAGAAGTCTGATTGTATAGAATCTATGAGAAAATGAGCCTACTTCTCACTTGATTTATTACCTCACTAAACTGAAAAACAATGATTTGAAAAACTCTAATGCTGCCATTAGCTTATCCAGACCCAAAAGTTATGGAAACGAATATGTATGAAAATGAGTCGGTGAGTCAAAATCCTCTCCCCGGCAAACTGTTTTGTCCCATAAGCAGCCTGCTGTTCCCAAACTGATGAGAAGCTTATCCTGGGATTGTGGGCCAATAGACTGTCATTTTGCTTCTTTGGTAGGGGTGTCCCTACTTTGCGATGCAGAGCTGTTTTAATAGTTTTCCAGTGCAGTTGGCATGGTTACCTGTGCAGAAAGCCAGCGACTTAAATCTGCCAGCTGAACCTCAGCGAGCCCGCTATAATCTTTGAACAATATCTGTATTAACATCCAACTTCTGCCCTGGCTCTCCCTTTGCTGCTTGTTCCCCTGCCTGTTGTACACCTCAGACCAGCACAAAGAGACTATTTCACTCTGATAGGATAAAAGCTGGTAAAATGGGGGTTCCAATGTCATTACCTATCAAAGCCTTCCATACTGCCCCTGACCCAACACCAGCCATCTCTCTTTTTGATTTTATAATAAGAGGATGGAGGGGGTTGAGTCTCAGTGCGACAAGCTACCCGAGGCCGCAGTGAGGTTTTGATACAGGGAATGGGAATAACAAGGCGGGACAAGGGGCTCTGGCGATGTCTTACTGGCCCTCTATGTAAATCCCTGGAACGTGTGAGGAAATGTAGCAGGCAATGTGCTAGCGTAAGCCCTTTAGCAGCCGCTGGCCCTGATTAAAACAGCACATTAAGATGCCACAGGCGGCTGAAAGACATCGGCTAACCACGGGACCAAACTCTGGGTTATTTATTAGCCAGTCCTGCTAACAAGTATCGACTGGCCTGAATTAATGTGCTCTTTCCTGTTTTGCTATTGTTGATGTGTTTAGTGCTACAGCTATTTGAGATGGTGCTGGCCACTACTCATGACCTCAGCTTACATTAACATAGAGCATGAGTGTGTGTATGGGGGGATGGATATTCTGATATGCTGCTTGTCAGTGTCATTGGACAGGATTAACCCAAACTTTAACCCTGTGTTAAGCATTTAAAGTCTGAACGCTACATTGTACTGTAATATATATATACAGTATATATATACAGTATATATATATGTTTATATATATATATATATATGTATAAGTTTGTGTTAAAAGGAAACATGTAATCATTGTCCTTGTGCTTTTAAAAGTTTCTGTCAGCAAAACCTATTTCACACTGCTGCGGTTAAACCAGATGGAGCGAATGGATCATTCCCATGTGATTCACAGGACTGATTCTAATTTTGAGTCTAATTTGCAACTTTGCTACAATGAAGTGAAATGCAGTCGGACAATCACACAGGTTGGAAACAAAAACTCAGGAAAGTTAAACTCATTTGGAAAAGAAAAGAGAGGTGAACAGTAGAATGATTAACCAAACTGTTGTAAACATCCACCACAGTTCACCAAACCAACTTACTGGTTCAGATTTGACCTGCTGTACTTAACAGAGTTAACTCTATGTACAAAATAGAATTCACATATTCCTGTAATACTCCCTAGCCTTAGAACCAGATCACCTAGTTTCTTTATGTGAAATGTAACTGCAATGCAATCCCAGCTATGTATGTTATTACAGTATAAGAACCTGAGGTGAATTGTGAGATATTTTAGGAGATGTATGTATTATGCTTTGAAAAATGCTGTGCCTGCTAAAGAATAGAAAAATGTCAATACTTTTCTTCTGATACTTTGCTTCAGTTTAAATGTTTCTTTCACTTTCAGCAGGACAGGGCTGACAACAGAGCTGTCTTTTGAGAAAATTAGAAATAAAGCAAACAGTGCAGGGCTCTCTCCGGCTGTGTGTGCTGCTTGATTTCAGTAGTCTGTAGCCTGACAAAAAGTGAAATTACATCAGTGGGATGAAATATTGTTTTGCTTCTTTTGTTTCGACCAAACTTCCATCCTCCAAACAATGTCATTTCTCAGCGGCGCCTGCATCGAAACCTTCATGGTGACTTCAAGTCATAGCGCTCAAATTGCAGAGCACTTTCCAGCCTCCGCCATTCGAATATGTTAACCGCTCTCAACCTGTCAGCCTCTCAACAGATTCACCATGTGTTTATATTTCCAAACAGCCGCCCTTGAGTTTTTTTTCTGCAGTTTCAAGTCATAGTTTAGTCATTTAATGTTCATTGAGAGAGTTTAAGGACCATTCTGCTCTGCTTAAATCCTCAAAGAGCATTGCTAAGGCGAGGTCCATGAAGAGTGACCCTCACAGACCTCCATCTGTTGCAGCCCCATCCCTCCACAGTTGCAGTGCTGCTCCCATCGGTGCAGCAGCATATGACGCGCTGAACTCCAGGGGCCACAAAAGAAGTCAGCGTCGCTAAACTTAAAGTTGGCTCAACTTAGTTTCTGGGAGTTGGTCCAGGCTGTTTAGCCAGCCTGCAGAGAGCAGCAGAGGTGGGGGACAACAAAGATGGACCCTTCGTTCCTCCATATGGCAGGTTTAAAGGGGTCTCCGCTGGAAGAGAGAGGGACCGTACACCAGCAGCACTCTGTATTAAGGAGCTGGTTGGCACACTACCGTGAAGCCTGGGAGTAAAATATCACTTTGGCTCAGGATGGTGCTCTGGCATGAAGTCTTCAGGGAGTTAGAAGGTGGAAGTGTTTGAGCAAAAATACACCACAGTTCAAGACAAAGGCTGTGTGTGGAAGTAAAGACGGGCTTTTGTCTTGTTTACAGCAGATTTCGAAATTCTTTGGGGTCCAAGTATGTTTTGTGATGTTGAAAGTGGCAGCTGTTTAATACCCAAATGTCCCTTATCAGTCCCTTTTACATAACTGTGTTTTTCAATGTGTTAGGGCTCAGAGAATAATGTTGTGTACGATGTTATGCCAGAAGATGGTAATGGTAAATGGTATATAGACTTGCATTTATATAGTGCTTTTCTAGTCTTCCGACCACTCAGAGCTCTTTACAGTACATGTCAGCATTCATCCATTCACACACTCATTCATACACTGATGGCAGAGGCTGCCATGCAAAGAGCCAACCTAATCTAGATACTCATTCACACACCGATGGCTCAGCCTTCGGGAGCAATTTGGAGTTCAGTATCTTGCTCAAGGACACTTCGGCATGTAACCGTAGGAGCCGGGGATCGAACTGACGACCTTCTGATTGGTGGACGACCTGCTCTACCTCTGAGTCACAGCCGCCCCAAGATGTAGTTTGGATAAAAGCTTAATTGAATGTGTCGAACTGAATGAATCGGAAGACCGACCATTCTTAAAATAATGGACCCTAAACGAATATCTCCATCAACCTGCTGAGTGGAGCCTTTAAGGCCTCAATGTACTTCAAACAAACTAGTCATCCGACCACTTCTACATGCAAAGGTTTCTGTTCCCTACCTTGTTACCAACGGGCATAGTTGTAGAGGTAAAAAGAATGCTATCAGCCTTCTCCTGCTGCATCATCGATCACTCTCAAAGAATTCAAATAATTTTCTTTGTCTTAGTAGCGTCAACACAATAAATTAAGTTGTGCAAAACGGGATATCGGTGCAAATTTACAGCGTTCATGGTATTCAAAGTGTTATACCACATCTTCAAACTCTTCCTGCTTCCACACCTCTGCACACCTGGCCAAGCGCTGTGCAAATTGGGAAGGTGGTTACATGCACTGTTTCCAGAAAATGTATCAATTTATGTGCTTTTTCTGTTCTACTTGTGAATATGAGGTGAATATGGTTGATTGAGCTAAACTAGTAGGTGGAGCTAATTCTCCAGTCGGTGCCATAATAACGGCATGAATTTAAAGAGCTCCAGTCAAAGCTCAAACGATAGAAAATCATGGCGGAACATTTATGTTTGTTTTGTTTGTATTAATGCGAGGAAGGTTACAGACTCCTCATCGGCTCCACACAGAACAGATGCTTTCTTCTCTTCAGTGGAAATTTGAGTGACATTTAAGTCACATGATTCATCTGCGTCATCATTTATTCATTAAGTGTCTTTCCATTCCATTTTCACTGTATAGGCCCATTAGCCTGTGTTTGGGCTCAGTTAGTTGTAGTCTATGAGAGAGCTAAATTCTGCAGTAATAATACAATATAAAAGCAGCAATATGCTCCTTTGTCACCTGTGAACAAAATCCCCAGACTCCATTAAGAAATTGTGCAGTTTTGATTTTTTCTTGTTTTTTGATTTCTTGTAAATTCAGTATTAAAGCTTGGGTAGGTAACATTGGAGAAACCAGCAACAGTACACTAGATGATGAAAATGATCCAACGAAAAACCGAGCCCAATGTTGTTGTAAGTAGGTAGAAAGGCAGGTAGGGTTAGGGTTATTACAGTCCTGCTACAGCCACAGATGCTTTTTTGCACAGTTTTATTTTTGTCAGAGCATTAGGGCATCGTTTGTGTCCCACTGGCAAGCTAATCGCCGCCACACCGTACAGTGCTCAGATAGTGTTTACCGCTTATAACGGCGTCCCCCGACCCACGGTTGCAGGACTGTATTGTCATGGAACCGAAACAGCCACCATCCGGTCCGACCCCCACGTTAAGTGTTAGCTCTGTCAGCACTTGTTGCTATTGTTAGCAACAATGCTGGTAAAATGAAAAATGTTAAATGCTGGTATCACTGATAAATGATGCCTTGTTAACAACAGATAAAGTCAGCTGCACAGATGAGTGCAGCACACACCAGCGAAGGACCAAGGACCGAGCAGGGGCCCAGCATGGATCAGTGAACTCCACTGTGAACTTCTTTTGATGTTATGTAACCCCCAAATTCCCCCAAATATTATTGGATATGTGACCTCAGTGTCCTCATTGGTAGTTACCACCCTGATCAGGAAAATTTTTTGTAGGTCACTATTTTACTTGTGACAAGAATTGTGTGTAGCAGCTGTAGAATGGTTGCTTGTAGATTGTAAGACACCACTCAGACCAGGAATCAGGATCTGCACATTTATTTTCCTATAAGGAGCAGCACAGGGCACAGTCAACACACACACACACTCAGTGGCAGGCTCGTTCTCAGTCCCCAGTGCACAAGCTGTCCATGCTTTGGCATGTGTGGTTTGTACATTACACATATAACAGAGTAGTTATAAATATAATATGTAAACATAAAAAAATACAAAAGCTACATAACTAATGCAGTCCATCCTAACTATACAGGAAAAATATACAACCAACAATTAAACATCATAACGCACCTATAAGGAGCAGCACAGGGCACAGTCAACACACACACACTCAGTGGCAGGCTCGTTCTCAGTCCCCTGCAGCAGTCAGAGAATATGCAAATGAGCGAAAAACTCCGACGGAATTAACAGAAGTAAAAGTCATATTTTGGCCGTTCGAAACCAAATGACAACCTCAGAAACATATTGATAACGATGCATCATTGCATTTGCATACAGTTTAAACCAGAATACACAACTTTTAAACATGCTAGCTTAACCAGAGGAGGACGAGCCTCACAACACATCTTACCAGTGCACAAGCTGTCCATGCTTTGGCTATGTGTGATTTGTGCGTCAACAATTAAAGCCCCCCTGCTACAACAGGTAACCCGGAACCATGAAAAACACAACCGTTTCATTCACTCAATACAAAGTTAACACAAATAAACTTACAATACAGATAATTTGGCTAATATTGATGACAAAGTAAAATATAACACACCAGTTTTGAGAATGTTCACTAAACAAAATGAAAATAATAAAAATAACATAACCAACAAATTGACTCAGCTACATGTGTTCATCATGCATACCAGCAGATTCAGGAGAACAAACAATATCTAACACACACACACACACACACACACACAAAGAAGAATTCAAGCAAGCATTAAAACAAACTGTACTGGCTTTTGTTAAACTCAATGGTCCGGTACTGTATGCATTATTCAAGCAGATGTATCTTAAGGGTGTTGTGTTATACTAAAATAAAAACTGTTCACAGGAAGCTGTTACATCTTTTGAGTATGAAAACAAAAAAGTCCATTTGAAATCTGTTTGCCCCGAAAAGCACAAACACCTATTACATGACTAAGCTCCTCGGAGAAAGTGGTGTCTTCAAGGTAACACGTAAAGGGTAGCTGGCATCTTTACAAACCCCTGAATGTCACCCGTTCCAGCGGATTGACAAAATAATATGCACCCATCGCTTTATTCCTGCGGATGGAAAGAGAATAGAAAAAAAAAACATAAAGGAAAGGACGCGGGGCGCATTTGGGCTTTTTATCCCCCTCTCTTTTTAATCAGAGGAGGAAGACTGACATGTCCAATCATAACAAAACATCAGCTGGTAAATGGGCCTTCGCAATCACTGTCAGCCAGCCTCCATTAGAAAGACCCCCTTTCCTGGACATCAATCAACGCTTTATGGACTGATTCCTTCATTCATTATTTAATTACAGCTATTTCTTTATTTATTTAACCACGGAAGACTTTTTTGTGAGGCTTAATCATTCCTTTGTTGGCAATCACAATTTTACTTCTTGTTTATGTAATTTTTTTCTTCTTTTATGCTTTTTTTGGTAATAACTTTGTTCCTCTGTTCTGTCCTCGGTGAATGAAAGCTGGGAGAGAACAGCAGCGCCGGTCCTATCACCACCTACAACAACTAGTGGAAAGGAAAGTGGTCAAAGCAGTTTGTCAGACATTTGATCAAGTTTGGCTGCAGTAAAAGTGATCAGATATAACAGCATCATTCTGCTCTCTAATTCTAGTACATTCAACGAACACATAAAAAAACAAAAAACAACAACCCCAAAAGTGGCAATCCCTCTGCAGAAATCACATGCAAAATAACCAACTGTGGAAATGTGGAATTATTTCCTGAAATTAAGCCCATTAGCCGTGAAATTATTTGCTTTCATTTAAGACGCCATGCAATCCAATTTGAGGTGGCACGCGCACACTACATCTCTTTCCAATTTCCCACTGATCCTGCGGAACCGAACATCCACAAAAGAAGCGGCTTGGGTCACCTAAGTTTAGAAATAAGAGATATATCCTACTGAGAATCAGATTGGAATGGAAGATTAGCAAGGCTTTATCACGATATTCATTCAAATCCCCCCCGAACATTAGCAGCCAGCTCGCTGTTTCCTCCAGTTAACACTTGAGCAAAGTTTTACAGAGGAACTTCAACAAGCCATAAAGCAGATCGCTACATGGAAACGATCAGCTGATGGTGAAATGGTGCTGGATTTATTGGATGTGGACTATACGTGTCATTTACATAAATACCAGAGAGGGTTGGATGAGCGCATTCTGAGGTGTGTTAGAGCTGTTTGCTCTTTCGCTGCCTCACTGTTCTCTAACTTTCAGCGTCTTTAATCGTATTAGGATTATTCATGTCTGATTTGGATTACAGTTGTGACAAAACAGGTGAGGATTTATTTGGGAAGGAACTCGGTTTAACCTCAGGTGTGCTGTGGAGGGTTACATTTTCACGTGCAACAATTGGAGTTACACTCATATGGCCTGGTTTCTGGTATAGATGTTATAATTGACAAATATTAATTATCACACAGGCTCCGCCATCTACTGGACTCTATGGGTAAAACTCTCCACCAATCACATGCACGCATTCGGCCACTGAGATTTGCATAAAAGTAGCTGGCCAATCAGGACATGTCTACCGAATACATGCGTCACCAAAGGGCAGCGTCCAGCACCGTTTGGCCATTCCTTCTTCTTCAGCGATCGGCGAATGCCCACTGACCATTACATCTCCATGGATGGAGTCACCGTTCAAGAACCTCGCCAGTGCCCGTCGTGCCCTGGCCTCATCACTGGGGTGGATTTTGATGACGCCTGCTTCCAGTGCCTCGGAGCGGACCAAGCAGAGGAAGGCGATCAACAACCTCCAACCTGCCAGGCCTGCCAGTTAATTCCCAAGATGTGATGCTCCACTGTGATGACAGTGACCTGGAGTCTGAGCTTGACGTCGTCGAGGCCCCTGCTCCAGCCACCAATGCTCCGCCGCTGCCTCCGTCCATCCCTGCTGAGACGTCAGCTTCTGGTCTGGATCCGTGTTATTAGGTCGAGGTGGCATTGCGGCAGAGTGTTCATACATTGGGCTTCACCCACTGTACCCATAGAATCCAGCAGAGGGTGGAGCCTGTGTGAGTTAGAACGAAGGTTACGATATTGTAAATCTAGTTCTACAAGCACAGGCGGTGCCTTCTACCAGGGAGGCCATGTCACTCCTGCGCCGCTCGCTAAAGATGGTGTGGGATGACCAGACAGCATTGGACGCTGCCTTATATACGTTGGTGACGCACATATTCGGAAGGCATGTCCCAATTAGCCGGCTACATTTATGCAAATCTCAGTGGGTGAACGTGTGTGTGATTGGAACATAGTATTACCCAAGGAGTCCAGTACAGGATTCCGCTTGTGCTTATAGAACTAGGGTTACAATATCGTAACCTTCTTTTTACTGTGTGCTTCTAATAGAAACAAGCACCTTCTTGACTTGAGGTAGTGTGCAGTAGCTCTTTTAGCATAATTTATCATACCTTTACCACAACATTGCTGCTTATTGTGTCAGCTCTGAAACTGAAGCATTTAGCCTTATTTAATCAAAACTATGATAGTTTGTAACATACTGAGCCTATCAATGGACAGTGGAGGCATGGACGTGGATTACACTACAGGAGTGAATGTTCTTGAATTTTTTATATTTCTATATTTTTTTCTGTTGTGAAAACTTGTCGCTGTTGAGATAAATGGCAACTGACATGAAACCAAGCTGACCAAAGTTGCTGTTTTCCTTAAATGGGGGACCCTACACACAGCTACCTTGTAAGCCTACTGGGTGAGTAATTTAGATTTTGAAACACTTGGCACGACAAACTGAAAGATAGACAGATGAATACTGGCACAAAGTCAGGGCCAAGCTCTGCTAGTAATAAACCGTTAGCACAGGTGCTCTTCTGGCAACTTGTTGCCATCAGTTGTGGTTTGACAACACAGGATGTTTAGTTCAAACAAATGAAAAGACTAAATGAGTGCATGCACCCAATCCACCGGCATGTAGACAAGACATATAGATATCAGTTCATAAGCCACATCCTGTGACTGAGTGCCTCCACGTGCATCCAGGGCCATGTACTCACTGCAAGCCATCAGTCCAGTAGTTTAACACACCCTGAACCTGATCAGTGGATCATGGTAGACGTGCAATAGAATGCAAATAGGTACACCTCCACCCCCACCACCCAGATTCCTACATTAGTGAGATTGTCCCAGTTTGAAGGAGGTGAAAGGGCTGTCCATCTCTCTCTGTCTGTATGCTGTTAAGTAAATGAGGAGTGTGGTGTGTTCTGGTTTTGCATCTCTTTGTAGAAACAGAAACTCCATCACCTCCCTCCTGTCTGTCACCTCCCTGAGTCAGAGCAGTGTGTGGAGGTTACAGTGCTGTCAGAAGGCAGCCAGGTAAACAGTAGTTACTGGAGAGTTGAAGGTTGACCCACTGACCCTTCCTCTAGCACCAGCACTCACACCAGCTTGTCTCTAACTGTGTCTGTCTGTTGTTTGCAACTGAGCAGGTAGTGTACAGTGGGGTTTTCACTGAAAGCCGCTGCCTGCTGCTGCTGGAAACGAGGATAGATAGAGCAGTTTGTGAACCAGGAAACCAAAACAATGAGCGAAAAGGGGCTATAAAGCATAGAGCTGGGGGGAATTGCAGAGTTGGATGATAACTCTCTGACAGTTCGTTAGCATGAGCAAACCTTTTCACTTTACATTTGGTCATTTGATCCATTTTTCATCTAAAAATACTGATTATTGCAGCTTTAGTTAAAGGAAAAGGATAGGTAGGTTTCCCTGAAATTTAAAGGCAGACAGATAAAAGGTAGGTAGGTAACACCAGACAGGTAACAGGTAGGTAGCTAACAGGCAGACAGGTAGCAGGTAGGTAGGTAACAGGCAGACAGGTAGGTAGGTCACAGGCAGACAGGTAACAGGTAGGTAGGTCACAGGCAGACAGGTCACAGGTAGGTAGCTAACAGGTAGACAGGTAGCAGGTAGGTAGGTAACAGGCGGACAGGTAGGTAGGTCACAGGCAGACAGGTCACAGGTAGGTAGCTAACAGGTAGACAGGTAGCAGGTAGGTAGGTAACAGGCGGACAGGTAGGTAGGTCACAGGCAGACAGGTCACGGGTAGGTGGGTCACAGGCAGACAGGTAACAGGTAGGTAGGTCACAGGCAGACAGGTCACAGGTAGGTAGGTCACAGGCAGACAGGTCACAGGTAGGTAGGTCACAGGCAGACAGGTAACAGGTATACAGGTAACAGGCAGACAGGTAATAGGTATACAGGTAACAGGCAGACAGGTACAGTAACAGGTAGGTAGGTAACAGGCAGACAGGTAACAGGTAGTTGGGTAACAGGTAGTTAGGTAACAGGCAGACAGGTACAGTAACAGGTAGGTAGGTAACAGGTACGTAGGTCACATTTAGATAGGTCACCGGCATACAGGTGACCGGCAGACAGAACACAGCATTGCAACTATGATGCTCTGACAATGGAACAAAAGAAGTGGATCGGTATATGTCATGGTTGATAAAGAGAACTGGATTCAGCATTGGAGGCGGGGTCCCATTCATTCCTATGAGAGTTGCTCAGTGCCACATGAAGCCAAAATGGCTCGACTGCTGGGTATAAAATTGCCCAGATCTTCTGCATCCATGGGCCCATTGAGCAAATACACTAGTGTTGTCCTTTGACGGAATGTCTGTTTGTACCCGGGTAAGAATAGTCACACGGCAGCTATTCTTCTATTCACACCTGGCCAAGTTGAATATGCTGCTTATTTTAACAATAGTTAGCTAGCCGAAGGGTTTGCTGCCAGGAAACCTTCTCTGGCAGAAATATTGAATAGTAGTAGTAGTAATATAAAGAGCAACAGAGTGCATGTAGCTATGTTGTGGTGGATGAATGGCTCATACTATTACCTGGGAGACTGTAGTTCATGACCCATGAGAAGCTTATTTTAAGCTTAGTTGACTTATTTATTTATTTTTTAATAGTATTTTCAGTTTTCAGTCACGGGTTGGTTAGGTTTAAACAACAAAACTACTTGGTTAGGTTTAGGAATAATATACATAGAGTACATCTGCACGTACAGTATCTAATGTGCCTGGTTCGGGTACAAATAGCATTGTTGGCTAGGGACACCTAGGTGTTTGTCTCTGCCATGTTATATACAACAAGGTGTAAATAACCATATTTTATTATTCTGCCCCAGGTGCAAAGTATTGTTGACTTCACGTGGGTGCTAACAGCATCGGCTTTCTTCTAATACCTCCTCCCAGCCCTCGTTCTGGGGCTTCTTTCACATGAACAGAGGAAGGAGAATAACTCTGGATTGGCTTTTAGTGCATTTTACAACCTATATGACCTAATGATTTAAATTAGGACTATACAAATGTTCATACTGGGAAGTTGATTTACCTAAAAAAATTAGACATCTCATTCCCAATGTAAATCTATGGGGAAAAGTATTTCTTGGCCTAATGGCATCAAGTGATGGACCCAGGAGCTGTAATTCCATCGTTTGGCCACTATGGCTGAATTTGAAAACGCCTACTAGATACTACTGATGAACGCAATGTGCAGTGTACAGTACATACTGCATATTGCGTTCGTCAGTAGTATGCAGTATGAAACTTATAGATAGATTTATTTTGCAGTATGCTAGGCCAGGCTTTAGCCTTTAAACAAGCTCTTAAAGCACAGGACGAAAAAGCCGACAGGCGTTGGCTAGCTGTTACGGCAATTTTGGAGCTTCTCACCTCCAAAAACGTTGGAGCAAATGTTCGATTCACCATAAATTTTTTGTAAATCTGCCAATATTCGAAATCTACACGGTTGATTTCTCGTCTCAAAAATTCTGTTCAATTAGTTAAATTCAATTTAGTGATGAAATAACTACGAAAAATGCAAAAAAACAAATCTTGCAGTTTTTGTCTGCTGTTGTTGTGACCATAGACTATACCGTTCCAGCGCTTTGCATTGTGGGATACAGTAGGCCGATACATACTGGAGTTTTTTTCCAAATCTGTACGACATCCGGGTACTGTTGACATACTGTAGAATTTGCTTTTGTTTTTGAGATGCAGGTGAGGAGGTGGGCGGGGTAGACCAGGCAGAGCTGATCAGGGAAGTGGGAAGTCCGAGGGCATCTGGTGGATGGATGGAAAATGGGAATGTTTTGATTTGAGGAATGACAAATGTGTGTGGAGAGGAGGGACAAAGTGTGACACCCCCATGTACTCATCTGGTCTAGGGATTTGTACCAGTGCCTTTCCAGTCGTGAACAAGCTCATACTTGAGGTAAAAGGCTTCTTATTTAGTGGAATGGAGCATGTAGAGGATGTGCAGGGAAAGTGTGAGTGTGTTTGTGTGTGTGTGTGTGTGTGTGTGTGTGTGTTAGAGTCTCTGTGCATGCATACAGGTGTGTGTGTGTGTGTGTGTGTGTGTGTGTGTGTGCGTGTGTGTGTCTGTGTGTGTGTGTGTGTGTGTGTGTGTGTGTGTGTGTTAATCAGTGGCACACTTACTGCCATGGTACTGCCACTTTAATTTTGTTATCAGAGGCAGTCCAGCGAGGAGGGCACCTTTAAACCAGATTAACATTTGCTTGTGCGTTACATAAGCAAACACTGGGCCTTGATCATGATGAAAATGAGAAGGAAAAGATTATCGCAGTCAGTCTGTCATTCAGACCCTCTGAGACAGTTTTCCTGCTTTTTACCTTTTTAATGAAAGAATTTTCCTCAATTCCTTTGTTCTCAATGTCATTTACACCTTTGTATCTTCAGTACCAAATATTATTCACAGCGGCTGTTACTCAGGTGGTGGCTTATTAAATCTATTCTATGTGGTTACAGATAATGGATGGATGGATGTTCTATTCTCAGAGATCAGGAATACCCAAAGTCTGGCCTGTGAGCCAAGTCTGGCCCAACAACACCAACGTTGTGAACACGGAACACAAACCATCAGCCGATTGTAGCGTGAAAGTGAAACTTAACACACGGGGCACAAACAGCGCTCTCCTGGATGAAAGCTTTGTGTTTGTTGCATCTCTGACATCAATTTATGAATAACTCTAAATATCCTCTTAGGGAATCAAGAATAAAAAAATCCATAGCAGCAAAAACAAAAACTGTGTCGCGACACTATTTCAGTACATTACACCTCTGGTAAGAAATGTCAATGTCACCATCCTGAGAAAAATAACTACAACATATCATTTAAAGAATATTGCCAAAGTCAAAATCAAAAACCTTTTCTTTTTGTCAGAGAAGTTTGGACAAGCAAATAGGCTAATCTACTGCAATGCACTGTTCCCAGGTCACCCCAAAATGTCTATTAATCAGTTAGGCCTACAGCTCATACACAACGCTGCTGCTACAGTTTGAAGTGGAACAAAGAAAAGAGCAGCATCGGCTACCAATTAGTTTTAGGATAGATTTTAAGATTCCTGTTCTTGCCTATAAATGTATTAAATGTATAAATGTATATCAAATTTTTTGGTTGGCATGATGCAAAGATATATCCCTGGTAGATCCCTTCAATCCATAGTCTCTCTGTTGCTTACCATACCATAAACTAAGAAAAAGACCTACTATGAAGCTGCTTCCTGTAGTTCTGTACCCAATGTTAGGCATGTTGACCTGTATTTTGTATATGGGAGGTGCTATATTATAAAGTATACTGACCTTCTTCCATTCACGAAAGGTCTCCATGATAAGCTACAGACGTAGGCAAAGTTGTTGGTAACGTTCCCTTAAAGAGAGAAAAACCCACAATGGTCACTGAAATAACTTGAAACTGACAAAAGTAATAATAAATAAAAATTCACTGAAAATTAACTAATGAAAATCAGATATTGTTTTTGAATTATGGTTCAGCAGAATCATTTAAAAAAACAAACTAATGAAACTGGCCTAGACAAAAATGATGGTAACATTAACTTAATATTTTGTTGCACAACCTTTTGAGGCAATCACTGCAATCAAGTGATTTCTGTAACTCTCAATGAGACTTCTGCACCTGTTGACAGGTATGTTGGCCCACTCCTCGTGAGCAAACTGCTCCAGCTGTCTCAGGTTTGAAGGGTGCCTTCTCCAGACTGTATGTTTCAGCTCCTTCCACAGATGTTCAATAGGATTTAGATCAGGGCTCATAGAAGGCCACTTCAGAATAGTCCAATGTTTTGTTCTTAGCCATTCTTGGGTGTTTTTAGCTGTGTTTTGGGTCATTATCCTGTTTGAGGACCCATGACCTGCAACTGAGACCAAGCTTTCTGACACTGGGCAGCACATTTCGCTCCAGAATGCCTTGATAGTCTTGAGATTTCATTGCACCCTGCACAGATTCAAGACACCCTGTGCCAGATGCAACAAAGCAGCCCCATAACATAACCGAGCCTCCTTCATGTTTCATATTAGGTACAGTGTTCTTTTCTTTGGATGCTTCATTTTTGCGTCTGTGAACATAGAGCTGATGTGACTTGCCAAAAAGCTCCAGTTTTGTCTCATCTGTCCAAAGGACATTCTCCCAGAAGCTTTGTGGCTTGTCAATATGCATTTTGGAAAATTCCACTCTCGCTTTTTTATGATTTGGTGTCCTCCTGGGTCGTCTTTCATTAAGTCCACTTTGGCTCAAACAGTGACGGATGGTGCGATCTGACACTGATGTACCTTGACCTTGGAGTTCACCTCTAATCTCTTTGGAAGTTGTTCTGGGCTCTTTGGTTACCATTCGTATTATCCGTCTCTTCAATATGTCATCAATTTTCCCCTTGCGGCCACGTCCAGGGAGGTTGGCTACAGTCCCATTGACCTTAAACTTCTGAATAATATGTGCAGCTGTAGTCACAGGAACATCAAGCTGCTTGGAGATGGTCTTATAGCCTTTACCTTTAACATGAAGGTCTATAATGTTCTTTCTGATCTCCTGAGACAACTCTCTCCTTAGCTTTCTGTGGTCCATGTTCAGTGTGGTACACACCATGATGCCAAACAGCACAGTGACTACTTTTCACCCTTTAAATAGGCAGACTGACTGATTACAAGTTTGAAGATACCTGTGATGCTAATTACAGGACATACCTTAGTTTAACATGTCCCTATGGTCACATTATTTTACATCTTTTCTAGGGGTACCATCATTTTTGTATAGGCCAGTTTCATTAGTTTGTTTTTTTAAATGATTCTGCTGAACCATAATTCAAAAACAATATCTGATTTTCATTAGTTAATTTTCAGTGAATTTTTATTTATTATTACTTTTGTCAGTTTCAAGTTATTTCAGTGACCATTGTGGGTTTTTCTCTCTTTAACGGAACGTTACCAACAACTTTGCCTACGTCTGTATTGAGTATCATTGCCCTAGATCATTTTTGGTCTTGTGTCTGGTTTCTCATAAAATCCTGAACATCTCAGTCAATGCAGCCTTGTTTTGAAGGGCTGCAGGAATTTTGGATGTTCCCAACTGTGATGCATATTAAATCAGGAGCACTTCTCAGATGTACTTAGATGATGTGTTAGAAGTATCAAACACCAGTGGAATTCTTGCAGATTTCAGTCTTGATGAGCTGACATGCTAATTTTCTACCGGCTTTACAGAAGAAGGTCAACAGATTTACAGAAAATGCTTAAAATGTTGATATTCTGCAGTACTGTCCTATTTCAGAGTGTTGAGGAGCTGGATGCTTTGGGTTAAAGGCATAATTAGCCCAATTCATCATGGGGTGAAAACTATGGACAGTTTAAAGTCTACAGGTACATGTAACTTTCACATACGAAACAATAAGCATTGAACCCACAACCCTCTCTCTGAACGGAACACTGAGACACCGTCACCTTCAGGCACGCTAACTTGTCACCAATCCAAAATCAAAATACATAGACATATTTTCTTCACTTCACAGTCTCAGTTTTTCTCCTTTAATCTTAAACATTTCCTTTTTCATGGCTGCTCTTAGACTAAACCTTCATTTGAAGAAGGGAAAATTAATCACTGAACGTCATCACACGGCTACCCTTTGGATCTTCTGTCCAGGATTATCAACACAACCAAGCACACACACTTACATACACGCAAACACCGCCTTACCACCTGCCTCACCCCCCACCCCCCAGCCGCAGCCCCCACCCCCCACTCCCACTGTCTGGCATTCCCATGTACTCCTCCCCTATCCCCTCCATATGCCTTAATGATGACCTGCTAAGGCCTCCTTTGGCTGAATAAAAAGGGATAATTGGCTATCATTGTCTTCCCCCGGCGCTGCCGCGGCAGTGGCGGCAAAACGCTGGTGTCCAGATGTCCGGACCCCGGCTCTCAGGGCCTTAATTAGAGTGAACCTGAGGACCAGGAAAAAGGCAATTAGAACCCCCACCCCAACACACACACACACACACACACACACTACCCACTTTCTTTTCTTCCTATCTTTTCTTATTTGCTGGCCTTTCCTCCAGCATTCGCCCCATCTGTCTGAATGCAGGTAAAGGAGTTGGGGGTGGGGGTCAGGGGCTTTCTTTCTCTTTCTCAGGGCATGTGTGTACACACCAAAACACACAAACTCATCACAGGGTACTGTATGACCATATGTACGCCTTCCTCTGACCTGTTCAGTATAAAAATACAGCACACATACTCATACACACAGTTCACTCTCACTCACTCACTCATCTTCCTCTCCTTATCCGGGGTCGGGTCGCGGGGGCAACAGCTCCAGCAGGGGACCCCAAACTACCCTTTCCCGGGTTATTAACCAGCATTAACCAGCACTGACTGGGGGATCCCGAGGCGTTCCTAGGCCAGTGTGGAGATATAATCTCTCCACCTAGTCCTTTGTGAATCCTTCTGTGAGCATTTGTGAATATTGAGACTGATCTGACCCCATAAACTCAGTTCAAACTGCAGCCCAACAGGCAACAACAGCTGTCAGTGTGTCAGGGTGCTGACTTGACTATGACTTGACCCCAAACTGCATGTGATTATCATAAAATGGGCATGTCTGTAAAGGGGAGACTCATGGATACCCATAGAACCCATTTACATTCACTGATCTGGAGGTCAGAAGTCAAGGGACCCCTTTGAAAATGGCCATGACAGTTTTTCCTCGCCAAAATTGAGCGTAAGTTTGGATTTTTATTTAACCTCCTTTGCGACAAGCTAGTATGACATGATTGGTACTAATGGATTCCTCAGGTTTTATAGTTTCATGTGATTTATCTTCACTCTTGCTTTAAAACTGAGCCTGCTAAAACCTAAAAATCGCAAGTTACGTTAAGGTGTTACAGAAATTAGTGACGTTAAAATGGATTTGCATTAACTAGTTAATTAATTAATTATCATTATCGCGTTAACTTTGACAGCCCTAATGCAGACATTTGTTGGGCATTGGGCCCTTTCTATGCAAATGATGAATCAATCAAAATAATATTGAAAAGGGAGGTCCAGTGGCACTAAGTGATAACCCTAGGAATCTACGCTAACTAGCTTCCTCTTTTTGAGTGTAAAACAAACTCAACAGCACAATATGTCCACACAAATGTTGAATTTTCACGGAGATCTTACGTTGCAGTACATCGATACAACCATCGCTCTGTGAGCTTATTAAACAAGGGGGAAATGTCTCATATCAATATTCATGGGATATATAGGGCTATGTCGTGCTCCCGTCAGTAGCGCACCATAGAGGTTGGCAGCTCAAGTATCCTCTAGCAAAACAATATGCACAAAAGCTGCAGTGCAATTAAAAACAATAATCATCTAAACATACAACTAAATTGCATTCTCAATTACGTTTCGAGAGAAACATACTTTCTTCCAGATTATGGTTGCAGTTTTAAACTTGGTTGATGTTGTGAATTGAAACAACACAAAACAAAAAAAAACACTTGGTTATGTTTAGTAAAAACGTCATGGTTTTGCTTAAAATAAGTATGTTTGTTACCTAACTTAAGTTACGTATGTAACATTAAACGGGACACGAACAGCGGTCTCCTGTGTTCCATCCACCCTCCGATAGGGAGGAGCCCTATGAAGACTCTGATTAGAAACGCAACTTGTGATACGTTGAAAACAAACCTAATCAGGGAGAAAGTATGTTTCCCTCGAAACATAATTGACAATGCAGTTTTGTTGTATGGGAAAGTCATTTTTCAGGAAAACAACTTCAACAAAGTCTTTTTGCATGGAGATTTTACGTATTTAATCATCTGAGCAGGGATTACATTTAAACAGGTGTATTAGCTCATACTGCATCCACCTGTGCTCCTTCCCGTGAAGTGGAACCCAGTAAATGCATGCTGTCATGATCAGATCACTTACTTGGGGTTTATGAAAGCTCAGGTCCATTAAGTATTATGTGGGTGCTGGCAGGAAAAGCCTGATGGAATAATTGCTCAAACTGTGAATTAATTAGTCTTCCATAAGCAATATTTACCCGAGCAATTTAAAAAGCATAACAGTGTACCGTCAGGTATCAGTGATATTCAAATGACCTGCACTCTTTCATTTCTGAGGCAGAATCGTGGTGAATTTACTTTGAGAATTCATTGAAATGCATCTCAGATTAATCAGAGCTAATGCCGCTGCATGTTGTAAAAAGGACCTTTTAGCAGGGTAACCAAGCACCCTTACATGTATTTACATTATTCATGAGAGCGATTTGGATAATGCTGCCTCCGACTATTACTCCCTCTATGGTGTGTTAACATGTATTAAGAGTGATTTGATGAGATGTGGATTCATGGGGAATGGGGGTGTCAATTACCACTGGAGTTAATAGGGTTGAGTGAGCAAATGGTGCGAGCAAATTTCATGCAGTTTGCACTCATGTAACATTAATGTAATTCTTTAGGAACAAGACTTTTAAATCCCTGTATGTTAGTGCCATGCACATCTGATTTAAAGAAGCTGCTAATCAATTTTGAGGAGATTTAACAGATCCAGCCCTGCTACCATGCAACGCTGTGTAAAGTTTTAAAAAGTTTGAGCTTCTTAGATGCTAATTGGCTCCTCGGGATAAACCACACAACAGGAACAAAATACCATGATGCATGCATGTTAATATCTAGAGAATATAATTAAAGTTCTAATCCATATGAGTAACATTCCTCCTAGCTGTTTGTGCTACATGCTAATTCCTGCTGCATTCTCACACTCTTGAGCCCTCTTGCTTTGTGTCAGGTTGTTGTGTAAATGTCTGGCTAATGACTGTTTTGTTGCCTTCATCTACGTTGCCTCATCCTGCCAGAATCAATCAACACCTCTTAGAAATTGCAGAGAGCAACAAAATAAGGTCCGTGAGTTTGACAACTTTATCACCATAAGCCATACGGTGAGGAAAAGGCCCTGAAAACAACCACAGGATATTTCATTAAGTGAAGTACCAGACATAGCAGTATATCATTTATTACAGTAGGTTTTAAAATTATTAAATCATAGTAATCCTTGCAGAATAACCGCCTTCCTAAGGGAGGTCAGGGTGACGTCACATATTCTCCATGACGTGATAAACCCATTTGTTTGTGGACTACTGTTTTGAAGCCTTGAGTTCGTCATTTTGGCTGTTTCCATCTTTTGTTTTTGCAACCAGGGCTGCAGTCAAAACGTTTTTTTTACTTAGGGAGGTTTCCATCTTTTGTTTTTGCAACCAGGGCTGCAGTCAAAACGTTTTTTTTACTTAGGGAGGTTTCTAACGGATTGAAATGACCCGGAAGAATCTAAGCAGCAGCCATCATAAGAGCTGTTAGAATTCTCTAAATGCTGAGGAAAGGTGCTTCAATGCTTCCTTTATCATCTCCTTTAGCAGAGGATACACTGGACCATACTTCACCAAAGGAAGGGAAATAATGCTGCCCCACAAATCGCGGCCTCAACTTTTAAAGCGCCGCACCATAAACGATATGCTTATCTTGCATATTATTTTCATTCAGTCATATACTAATTTGGATTCATGTTGAGTGGACTGTTTTCACCTGTTGTCCACATTAGGTCAGGTGATCCTTTTTTAAATGTTGATGTAAAGTGTTCCAGCAGCAGGAGGACCTGCAGCATCTCTCTTTCACACACTGCGGGTGAAGCAGTCTGTCACTGAAAGTGTGGTATACACGGGGGAAGTGGCGCCTTTTGTAGTCCATCTTTGGAACATTGTAGTTTCTCCACGGCAGAACCACGCCTCTAACATCCGCCGCCGTCACATCATAATTACGGAGCCTGAAGTGCCGTCAGATTCGCTTAACACTGCGGTTTTCTTTTCCCAAGGTCCTTATGAATTCTCCTTCACATCTTTTCTTGATCTCATGACATTTCCCATCGAGGTCAAGGAAAAGTGGTGAGGAAAAGACATTAGCCCCGGGCCACACTGGGTATGTGAGCAGCACGTGGTGGCTGCGGAACCTGTTGTTAATTATTTCGGCGTCCATGTTAACAGGTTAGAGCAGCCACACTGCCCGCGTGAGAGGCGCGGCACGGCTGGGTGTCAGCGTCTCTTCTAGAGATTCAAGGTCCCGCCTATTTTTACCGCAAGCTGCGCGGTTCACAGCAACAACAGACAGTGAAAGTGATCGTTTGTCAGTATACTGACATCATACCAGCAACATTGATGTCAATGTCAGTTTTAATGTCTGTATCTGTAGAATATGTCACAGACATGAAAAAAAGTAAAGATTTATTTTTAAATCAACACTTCCTGCTTTCATTTCAAAATAAAAGTCCTGAAGCGTTTTTTTCTGTGGACAGAATTCCTTCATTTGTTAACATAAGGCTTTTATTCTGAAATATTTACAAAACAGTGTTGTAGAAAATGCAGTGGCTTGCACGGCTCCATGAATGAATAAAGAACAGGCTTCTAATTGTGGATTATTACTATTATTTATAAATGAGCACACGCTTCTTAACCTTTTTCTGTCTAAAATAAATATAAAGAACAACTCCCAGACTGGAAAACGGCGTGGTAGCGACCTGTCAATCACACAGTGGCCACGCCCTAAAGCATCCCCTGCTTTATGGTCTATGTGACTCTAAATGGGACCATAATTTACTAAATGAACATCATGCTGTATTGAAGAAGACTTGAAACTAGCGATTGAGACCATAAACTCCTGTTTACAATGTTTACTGAGGGAATAAATCAAGTGAGAAACAATCAAGCAAACAACAAACAGAGGAATCGCCCCCTGCTGGCTATTAGAAAGAAGTTCAAGGCACTTCCACATTGGCTTCACTTTTGAGAATCAGAGGTTGCCCCCTGCTAGAGCTTGTTGGGTTCCCCTTGCTGTATCCAAGAGGAGGTCCACATCCATCCAAATGAATCTAAATATGTTCCCGAAATGAGTTGGTCTGCAGAGCATTCACGACATCTTAAGCCCCCACATTTATCATCAAAGAGATAAGAGATGGATGTGCGATAGATTTTGGGACACTAAAGATCACAAAAGACAGACTAGTTGGCCACATTTGGAGATTTAACAAAGCCTTGTTGACCCCTTAGGATACAGATTTGAAGACAGAAAGACCCAGGCTTCCATGTCAAGAGAAGTTGTTTTAAATTCAATGGATGAAATTGTTGTTCTCCCGTTGTATACCTGCTTGGTCAGGAAATATTAGTTAAGTGTTTGTTTACTGTTAATCACCTTGTGAAGAGGCTGTGACTCAGCCAAAATAGTGATGAACTTTGCATCAAAATATTAGCTGAGTTCTCCAAATGTGGCAACATAAAAAACTGTGTCTAACAGGGAAAGAATGATCAGACAGGCTGTAGACAAACCGAGTTCAGCCAGATTAGCTGCCATTCTTTTAAAAGTGAAAGTGGTTGCACCAGAAATGTTGATATTAATCCCTCATTAGGAAAACTGTTCGAGCATGCGCAAGTATGGTAAGTATAATGGTAAAAATGTAAGCAATAAGTTGGATAATTTTAGCGTTCATCTTCGTTTTCTCTCCCTAATAACTTTACCTAACCTGGAGGCTTCTGACTGCTCAAGTTTCTTGCCCCGTCTGACCCATTTTTTCAAAGTTGCTGTGTTCCGAGAGCTCACGACTACTTAAAAGAAAGAGGATCAGAAAAAAATTGGCAGTTTGGCTCGCTAATTAGATGATTTTCAGCCCAAGTGGGAATATATTGTTGATAGGTCTTACTTCGAAATAAAAAAGCACAATAACTTTCTGCTTCCAATTTATTTGGAAGAAAAAGAAGACAAGGTAGTCGACATTCTAACTACAGAAGCTTTGACTTGAACATAAAGGAAACGGAGGGAGTTACCACCATTCAACCAATGATGTGTGACTGACAGATGTTTTCCGGCATTGTGTACTGCATTGTTTAAATAAAACTGCAATGAGTAAGTACAGACGATGGAGACTCCTGTAAATATATGCCCACACTTGCTCCTGGTAACAAGCCCTATGATTGGCCAAGAGGGGCTCTTTTCATCTAATAACTTTGAACAAGAGAGTCCCTCGAAAGGACAGTTGTTCTAAGCTCTGACGCTATCAGTGTAATCTTCTGCCAGACAAACACAATGCTTATCTTAATAATGACCATCAAAATTCTATTTTAATGCTGAGATCGGCACTGGCAGTTGTACCCCGGGGAAGGACTTCTTAGAGATGAGTGCGGCTAGATGTTATCCTCTATGGCGGTTATCAGATCTGCTGCAGAGGATGTGAGGCTTCCCGAACTGGGTTTGATGGAGGAGAGAGAGATGGGAAACCATCCTGTTGCCCAGGACGGCGTGGAGGGCGCATGCACGATGCAACACACACACAATAGCTTCTGAATGAGCGCTCTCACACACTGTCTGAAGACATGCATCAATATTAAAGCTCCTCTCTCTCTCTGTTGGTCTGTCTGGCATGCAGCTAACCCCTTGGGACAGGCATGGATTTTACTACGATGAATGCAAATGAAACCTCTTCTTCTGCATGTCTGACACAGTAGCTTGAACCCTCTGGGGCAATGATACTCTTCTCCCCCCCCCCCCCCCCCCAACCACCAACACCCACCCCTCCATTACACACATCTTCCAACAACAACACTGCATCAGAGAGATTTGGAGGCCTGATCAAACCAGTTTGCAGTAGATGAAAAACAGATTCTATCAAACTGTAACGGCATCGGATAATTTTATAAAAACAGTGGAAGAGCCCAAATGCCCGAGGCACGATTTAAGTAGCTGCAGCTAAGGGCCCCTTAGCCAACAACGGGACCTGAATCCACTAATGGTCACTGCGTGAAGACTGGCACTTGGACATTTTGTATGCTAGTTTATATATGTGTTTCACTTATGGTCTAAAACAGTCATTGCCGAGGACTGGGTCACGACCCACAGGTGGGTCACAGAGGACATTATTAAGGTCGCCAAATATAGTCATAGTCTTTTATTTAAGATTTATATCTGCAGTACACGTTTGAACCAAATGAGGAAGCCTGAATGTTCGTATTGTTCTGATAATTGTAGCCTATTTATTACAGTGAATCTAATATGAAAGGCTAGCGTACATTCTGTTTCTTTTACTGATGAGAGGAAAATGCATGGAGTATTTAACATGTGTATATGTTTTCAATAACACATGCATAAAACAAAGTTGTGATTTATCAAACTTATGTCTCTTCAAAATGGCTGGTTTACCTATTCAAGATAATGTAAGGTGATGTGGATTTGGCAGTAAAAATGGTCAGTAACATTTATGCACAAATTTGCACTTCTCACGATTCATAGATAAGGCCTATAGTGAATTGGGTCGCGATGGTTTATCATTTTTAAAAAGTGGGACCCCAGGAAAAAAGTCTGGGAAACACTGGTTTAAAAAATGTCAGATCTCGTCACTGTTCAAGTCAGCTGTGGCTCAGCGACCAGCAATATGGTCCTTCCCACTATCTCCATGGCTATTGCAGCCCGTTCTCATTCCCAGGGCGTTAAATACTGAGGCTTTATCACAGCAGTCAGCTTTTGGTACCGCCGCACACGGCGCCCTTTAGCGCTAGTATGAAACCCACCGGGCTTTCCATTAACTACAATGTAAACCCATCTGTGGCAACAGTAAACGCTCCGAGAAAGTCTGTTGGGAGTGTGGTGACGTAGTTTAAAGAGTGAAAGAGACACATCGGGTGGGCAGAAGGGTAGGTGGATGGGTCCAAACAGGAGGCTTTCATCCAGGAAACCACTGTTCGTGTCACGTCCATCACATTAAAATCAGCTGTTTATTTGTGTCCCATGTTCATAACTTTCAGTGTCATTTTCACTGTACAGACGTACTAGTTTTAAGCCCAACCATGTAGTTCTTTCCTAAACCTAAATATAGTCGTTTTGTTGCCTAATCCTAAAGTATGTGGCGGTATTTGACGAGTTGGGATAAGAATGTGTCGGCTATTGCCATTTAGATCAACAGTTTCAGGTACATGCATTGGGGGTGAGACCTGCTGAATGGGCTGTTGGTAATTCCTGAGCTGGAAGCACAAGTGAAAGATCTTTATAGTGGTGTCAAAACCTTGTAATAGGTGCATTCAGGTAATGCTGTTGGTTTAGTGGTAGCATGTGCTATTTCCAGTGTTTTTAGAGACATACCCAACTCTGATTTAACAATGCTGGCACACAGTTTTCATCCTACCCACCACTGTCCAGCGTCACTGTCCAGCATCACTGTAAAACGCGATCTCACGGGAAGGTGTATAAGTAGCACAACATTACAAGGACATTCCGCATGTCATGAGGACGCATTTTGGGCTTTTGGTGCGTCATTTGTATGCCGCTTTCCGCATGTCATTTGTACACCACATTACAAAACTACTGTAATGTCAGCAGTTAGGCATTAGGCAACAAAACCATTCATTTATATGTTTAGGCAACAAAACCAGTTGGGTTTAGGAAAAACGTCTTGGTTGGGTTTAAAATAAGTATGTAAACTAAGTAGAATACATACGGAAACGACGTAACATAAGTATGGAAAACACGTCACTAAAAAACATGTCACTAACGTAACTTGCAAAACAAAACACCGGTATTGAAGACCAGCCTCCTGGTTGAAAGTTGTGTTGTTGGACCCATCCATCTCCCTCACTCTGATAGAAGCATATTTACGCAGATGCATTTATATTGTAGTCAGTACAGACTACATGGCGTAAAAATTACACGCCAACAAACTAAGACGTAATGATACCATATTAAGTGAATATGAATGTAACAACCTGTCCGATTTCTATGAAAGGCGTTGGCCAATATATTTCAAAACTAAAGTGGATTAACTTGAAGAATGAGGGATGCAACAGACATCTGGAACCCTCAGGTTTACCAGACAGATACACGTGTTTTCAGACAAACAACTGTCCAAACCTCGTGTTGATGACCCCTTCAGAAGTGAGCGAATGAGGACAGCATGGAAAGCAAACGTACAAGAAGAGGATGAGAAGATAATGAAAACGTAGCGGAAGAAAGGAAGAAGAGGAAAAAAGATGAGAGGAGGAGGAGGAGGAGGCCTATTTATCAGTCTAATTATGAGAGACAGATCAGAGGCCCCAGTGCATAGTGGGATGGTCTGAGTCAGGGAGAAGACTCCGGCCAGTCGCGCTGAATATTAATAGAAAAGGAGAGAAGGGGGGAAGCATTTTATTAGACAGACTAATGGTGGATGCGAGTAAACCTCTTTTCCAATATCTGGGTTGCTCAGACCTCTCTCATCTCCGTGGCCTCTTTTGAATAGAACAGCTCTCAGATAAGGTGGACCACTGCAGGGCGACCTTCTCAGATTTCAATATCAGACACCAGATTTTAACTCACTGTGCACCAGGGAGATGAATATGAGGGGAAAAAAAGCTGGGAGCTGGGCTGAATAATGATTCCTGTGGTTTAACACTTGAGATTTGCAGGATCTTTTGATATGCTGTCCAAACATTAAATAATAGCAGCCATATGTAGTATTTTTGGTTCTCTTTGCATGAAGCTGCTCATTCTTATTTAACTTCACACCACACTCATTGAGAAACAAAGTGTATCATTTTGCATTGCATTTAAAAAAAAACACAAATTGGTTAATAATGCAGGAACGGTATTTTTAAAAGCAACAATATGAAGTTTGGTATAGAAGTCCAGTGGGCTAATATTAAAATTAAATTGTTAAATTATTTTTCCATTTGTTTTATGACAAAATGTAAAAATAAAATGTTTTTTTTAATGTTTGAAAACGAATAATTAGTGCTAAAAATGACATTTAAAATGATACATTGGTATCACATTATTGTATGGGTCTGTCACATGCTCAATAAAGAAATAATATTGACTGTCAGTTGGGAACGGGAAACTTTGTTGCGTGTGTGTGTAATGACGTCACCAGACGTCCTCTTTTGCCCATGTCATAATTACTATGGCCACTAGTCTTTGTCACTTTAACGTCAACAGATGTTGTTTTTGGCCACTTGATGCTGTCCATCTTCTTGGGAGGACAGTCTTGTTGATTTTCGCAAGCAAGCAAACTCTATTTATAAAGCACATTTCATTTCAGGTAGAAGCATGTGAGCAACACCTGAGCAACCACGGAAGTTGCAGCCACAGACACTATTTTTATAGTGTAAAGATAAAACATTATACATAAGTAAACACAATATAAAACAAGACACATATAACAATAAACAATAAAGAAGTAAGTATAGAATAAAATGATAATTAAGACCAGTAACCAGACTATTAAAAGGCGTAGCTAAAAAGGAACGTTTTCAATTTAGTTTTAAAGTTACGATAGCGTTGGGGCACACCTAACATGACCATGTTCCAGTGGCTTGGCGCATAAAAGCTAGAGGCAGCTTAAGCAGTTTTTGTGGGGACCCGGGGAATAACCTTATGGCCTGTTCCGGATGACCTGAGGGGTCTAGCTGGTGTGGAGCTCACATGTCAGAGAGATATTGGGGTGCCAGACCATGTAGAATCTTAAAAACAAGTTTTTAACATTTTTAAACCAATTCTAAAATTTACTGGAAGCCAGTGTAACAACCTTAGCACAGGTGTCATATGGTTGTATTTACTTTTTCTGGTGAAACCTCTGGCATCTGTATTCTGGAGTAGTTGCAGACAATTGACATGCTTTTAGACAATTCTGTGAGCAGCATGACAGTAGTCTAGCCGACTCGAAATAAAAGCATGGACGAGTTTTTCAGCATCCTCTTGGGATAAAAAGCTCCTTACCTTCACAATGTTTCTTAAATAATAACATCCGGTTTAAAAATACTGTTAATGCGGCTCTGAAAAGTGAGGTCGGCATCCATGATGACGCCAAGTTTTCTGACCTGTGTGACACTTTCCAGAGACAGTTGGGACAGTTTAAAAGAGATTCTGTCTTGTCACTGTTAAGCTGTAAACAATTACTAGACATATCAATATCTTTGATACATTCTGATAGTGTGTCAACAGGGCTCAGATCATCGAGGCACAGGGAAATATATAGTTGTGTGTCATCAGCATAGTTATGGTAACAAATATTGAGTTTTTTGATAAGCTGGCCCAGAGGCAACAAGAACAAATTAAACATGAATAATAAAATTGACCCCTGGGGAACACCACATGAGATAAAATTGGTTTTGAAGCTTAAATTCTCAAGACAGACAAAAACCAGTCCAGTGCTCACCGATATAGGCCAACCCACCTCTCAAGCCTCCCCATTAAAATATCATGATCAATAGTGTCAAATGCCACACTTAAATTCAATAATATTAAAATGGGACACTATTATATTCACTATTTATTTCAAGTCATTAATAACCTTGACCAAGGCTGTTTCTGTACTATGGTTGGGGCGAAAGCTGGATTGCTAGAAGATCTGTGCTTCGTTGGTTGCCCGGTGGTTGGTTAACTGCTTGTGGATGACTTTTTCAATTATTTTGCTTGGTCTGTAGTTACAAATAATAGATGGGTCTAGAGTGGGCTTCTTTAAAAGTAGTTTAACGATTGAAGATTTGAGTGAGCTAGGAAAAACACCAGAATGTAAAGAAATAATTACAATCGTTAAAATATCCTTCAATAAACAGTTAAAAACACTTTTAAAACAGGAGATGGGATCAAGGGATGAAGTGGAACATTTGAGGCTCTGAACCACCACTCAAAGATCATCAGTAGTGACTTGTGCAAAATGTATTCATAGTAATGAATTGAGAAGAAGGCAGAGTAGGAGAAGCATAAGTGATTATGGGAATATCTGACCTAATAGTCGTTATTTTGTTGTGAAAGAATGCTGCGAAATCCTCACAGTTATCGGTGGAAATGAAATCACCAGGAATTAAAGTTCTGGAATTGTTTAAAGGTTTATCTATAGAGGAAAAGAGAACCCTTGAATTCTGTGTATTGTATTTTTAAAATTAGCTTGCCTTGCTTTCTAATTTCCGAGTTATAAGTAATTAATAGGTTTTTGCAGCTATCAACATGCTCTAGAAGCTGTTTTTTGCACCTTCTTCATTCCCTTTTCTTCCTCCTTATCAATTCATTCATAAGACAGGAACTTTTACTTTTATCAGATAACATTTTGATTTTAACAGGAACGATATTATCCAAAACTACTATACTATACTAATATATAACTAGTATACTACTGGCATTTACCATGTCATCACAGGGCGAGATATTAGAATCATCAGCATTACACAATTCGTTAGCAAAGATCTCAGCAGAGTTAGCAGACCGGTACCGTTCTGAACAGTTCTGACAGAGTTGACCCTTACAGTTATCAAGATTGATTTAAAGAAAAGATGCCCTAATGGTCTGGGCAACGTTAAGTACTGACACAGAAAGTACATTAACTCCTTTGGACATAATTAATTCTAAGGTATAGCCCAAGCTATGAGTGGGTCCAGTTACATGTTGAGAGAAATAATAGGTCTAAAATCTAAATCTAAGGAAGTCTGGGACAATAGGTCATTGAATTCATCAATAAAAGTGCTGGTTGTTTTCCGTGGTCAGTAGGCTATACTATGATTAATAAGACAGGAGTTGTGTATTTCAGTGTCAGTGCAAGATACTCAGAATAAGTGTAATCACCTGCATGAAAACATATCAAAGAGTGCTGCTACACTTCCACCTCTCCTGTCAGACCTAAAAACATTAAAAGTTAAAATGTGTGATGGTGATGCCTCTGTTAGTGTGAAAGCATCACTTGAGTCCAGCCAAGTTTCAGTTAAAATAGGTGGGTGGATGTCAGTAAGAACAGGGTTGATACTAATCATGTCCAGAATTTTGGCACCCAGCCAACAGTGTGTGATTCTATTTGGAATTTCCACAAACTTTGCGATGGAGTCCCCAACGAAGAGAAACTCTGGTTCACCGTCTGCACAGCCACCAGTGTTGATGGCAAGGTAGTGGAATATCCTTAAAAGTGCTGCATTGGCAGTGTTATGCTTCAAAGTACACGGAAAATTAATTTTTCATTCATTATTCATTTTCATTTTGAAGTAATTATGCAGTGAGTGTGAATGGTTGTCTGTCTCTATGTGTCAGCCCTGTGATGGTCTGGACACATGTCCAGGGTGTACCCTGCCTTCACCCAATGTCAGCTGGGATCGAGTCCCCAATGAATGAATGAATGAGTAATTATGCAGTTTCAAGCATGAAAATGGCAAATTGTTTTTCATTTTAAAATTAAATTTTGAATTTGATAAAATTATTTTATTTTAATATTGGTATCCCTAGACTTCTAAATATGATTTATGAGACATAGATAAAAAAGAAGGAGATGATTCTGGCAAATTGATCAGAGCTGTCGTCAAACTATTTCCCCTTCAGACAAGAAAGCTGCCCTTAAATCAACCTGAAAACTGTCTGGTCTTGTTGGGCTGGAATGTGGCGGTTACAACCAGACCTGATGGCACGCGGCACTCTCAGTGAGAGAGAGAGAGAGAGAGAGAGAGAGAAAGAGAGAGAGAGAGAGAGAGAGAGGGAGAGAGAGGGAGGGAGGCTTAAGGGAACTTTCCCTCTAATAACATGTTCAGTATGTACAAATACCACAAAGCATTCGCCAAACTGCCCTTTTTCTTTTAATCTCACTACACAGGAATATTGCAATAAGGGCTAAATCTGATCACCAGCCCAGATATCCTAAAGGTCAACTCATCTGCGAGCAAAGGCAAGGAGAGCGAGAGAGGCAGTGTGGAAAATGTATAATGATAATTAATGATAATTTACAGTTTAAACAATGAAAGACAAGAAAAGATGTTATCTTGAAATTATATATATATATATATATATACACATGTATATATTATTTGTATTTTTCAACCTATTTTCCCATGTTTTTGTGTCTAAGTGGCTAATAGGGACAACAATTTCTGTAATTGGTCCAGTATTGAGAGAGAGCTGTAACCGGAATCCTCTCACGAGCTGCAAACGTAATCCTATTGGGGCAAGCTGGCACCGTCATTTAAGTCCACTAAAAGTTCTTGTTTTTGACATGACATGCTCTGATTGTTATTGTAAGTGTCTGACATTATGGAAAGAGTCTCGCTTAAGGAGAAGTCTCGTTGAAATCCGGCGAGGTGACGTGTTGCCGGAAGACAACGGTGGAATAGTGGAATACATCCATGGTGGAAATGCAAGTGCTAGTGTTAAAAGATTTTCAATGTCTTGGCTGAATATTTAGATAATTTCCCCAATGTGGATGAGATCTTTGAATTCCATGGCTGCCCATATTTATTTGAGCCAGAGTATACAGATATTCTCCTTGAGCGTGATACACTCATAATAACAAACTGAACCTATCAGTGACAAAAACAAGCACTTTTAATGTACATAACGTTGATAACATTGACGCTGTTCACTTGCCCTCGCAGCTCGCCCCCCTACAGCGCTCTCCCTCAATACTGGACCAATTTCAGAAATTGCTGTCCCCATTCGTAACTTAGACACAGCAACATGGGAAAATAGGGGCCAGGTTGAAAAATACCAACATAACCCTTTTTCAATTTTAACTTATTTAGGATAACTTGGATAAGTATAAGACCTACATGCTAATATTTAATTACATTTTCAGGAGTCACAAATCACAAGTTTCTATCAGAAACATTAACAAGCAGGCAAAATAAGGTGAAAAACTACGAACTCTAGATTGCTTCTTATCTGGTTCTGAACATGCTAAAACACTGGATGATGGTGCATTACATTCTTTCATTCAATGATACGCTATTTGGAATGGGAAACTGTTTGGTGGGGAGATCTTTTGTTGCCCAGTCTCAGCTACAGTATTAATATTTCTCAGATCTACAAAGTCAATTTGACAATACCTTCGCCTTGATGTAAATTAAGTATTGTTATACTGTATATCAACCTGATTTCACCCAAAGCGTGTAATAGACTCGCCTGTCCACCATAGGATAGCGTGTCAGTGTCATGTGTTGCCTCGCAGAGACATGATTGTTACACGCCTGTATTAATGTGCAGTACCAGTAGGGGGCAACAAAGCCACTCACTTAGGATTAAGCAACAAAATCACTTAGTTGGGTTAAGTAAAAACGTCATGTTTGGGCTTAAAATAAGCATATAAACTAAGTAAAACATGTACGGAAACAACCTAACGTCAGTATGGAAAACACGTGACAAACGTCACATGACAACCGTCACTAATGTAACTTGGAAAACAAAACACCGGTCTCAAACACAGGTCTCCCGCTTGAAAGTCCTGTTTGTTTGGCCAATCCATCTTCCCACCTGCCCACCACAAGTGGTCTTTCTCACTTAATATACTACGTAACTACCTCTGAGGTTAGACTTCTGTCACTACACAACACGTGACACAAAACATGGACCTATACAGTGCACATGCATTAATGGAAAGATGTCAGAGCGAGGGGACCGTCCATGGACAGGAGCCCTGAGCAGTTGGGGGTTTGGTACCTTGCTCAATGATACCTCGGCAGTGCCCAGGATGCAAATTCAGTCCACACTCCGTATTTGGTCCGTTCAAGTCCCCGCATGAACCAAATATGGTACCCATCCATTTCCCAAGCCAAGTCCCTACGGACTGAGCTACTGCCGCCCCAAAAGATGGGTGGCTGAGAGTGTGCTCTAAAGTAGAAAAAAGGCTTTTTATACTCTATGAACTCCTCAAGCTCTTATAGCTTCGTATGTCATCAAACCCTTTCACAATGTTAAGGCAGTAGCTTTAGATTGCGTTTGCTGCTACCTGCAGACCACTGACTGTACATTCTGTTCCCTGTTAGCATGTCCTCTGGTCCTGGCTGGTTGCCAGTGAAAGGCTGTTCAGTATCCAGATGTAGTTCTGGTTGCTACAGGATGCAGCACTGTGTGGAAGCCCCCCTTGGTTTTAAACTAGTCTGTCATTTTGGTCTAACCCCATGCATTCAGTGCCCTCAGGAGTAGACCAATGATTGCAACTGGTAGTGGTGGTGATGGGTGCATTGGGGGCCGGTAGTCGTTAGCAGGCTGGACTGGCAGGAAGAAGTGTGTTTTGAGCTGGTATTTTCTTGGTTCCAGGCTGGTTTGAGTGTTTGAGGGTTGTCAACCTTGAAACAATAGAAGTCATGGAGCTGGATTTCTCATGTGCCTGTTCTGTCTCTCCCATCAGGCCAAACAATTCTGTCACCCGTCTCCAACCCTCGGGCCTCCTCTATATAATTGCAGCAGTTTCACCACGATATAACAAATAAATCCAAGATTACAAACAGAGAGGGAAAGCTTGAAATGCAATATTTTAATTGAGGACATTTACTCGCCGCATCTGCATTTTCAACAATAAACCTCCCTGTAACCAGCGGCGTACACCTTGCAGTGTTTCTCCCTCCACGAATGACCTCAATTTGTGGACTTCATAAAAAGGTGGACAGATATCTGGCCTTGTGGTCCGGTAGGTAATTACTAATGTTACCGCTTCTCCTTGGGGAGGGAAGATGTGATGCCTCGGCCGGTGCTCCTGTTTGGAGCCGGGCCAGTTATTTCCTGTGGAATCAGGCAGCATTAACCTCCTGGATGTAGATCCATTCGGTTGTAAATTAGCAACTAATTAGAAGGCGCGCGTCATCTTCCGGAGACACTGCAAATGGAGAACACATCAAGAAATGATAGTGAGGATTGGAGGTACAATATGTGTTTGTATTATTGCTATCATTGTAGTCGGGGGTTTTTTGTCTCGTGCTTTTTAAATTTTTTTATTTAATATTTTTAATGTAAGACACAAAATTAATAGACATCACCTTGAATGATAGCAAATATCAAATGAGAAAAATATAAAATGTGTGAACTGCTAATTTTATAAGTGCATGAGACAGATAATCTGTGAGAAAAAACTCATGTACAGAGAGCCAGAACAGCGCACCATTGCAATAGAGAGTGATGTTGCGCGCTGTCAAGCCACAATTACGCACGGACACAACAGATCTGCTGGTTACATTTAGTGTAGTTTTGAACCATAGAACCCTCCGTCCTTATGTGCAGATCAAACGTGTCGTTTTGATTAATTATTCTACACAGCTCCTTCTGCGCATCAACAGGCATTTCCCTCCTCTCATAACTCTGTCAGGACCGTCCATCCTGTCAGTCTTTCACCCGGTGTTTCCATCCTGGCCAAAATGTCGTCTGAGCAAAACATTTTTAATCATAATAGTCTGAGGCAAAACAAGTTGAAAAATAATGTGCGTAGGCCCAGACAACAATAAGTCAACAATAAGAAAACTCTCTACAGGACTCCCAAACTGTCAGTGCGTCATGAGGGGGATAGTCTGTGATTAAAGGGGGAGAAAGTAGTGAATGTGATAAGTCATGATTCTCACAGACTATAATGCCCCCCCAATAATATTACCTTCTTTCTAATCCCACTCCGTGCTCAAATGCACCACAGGTGCATCATGTTAGCCATCCTGATGAAAACATCTATGGTGCGTACATATTAGCGTGTGCCCGTGCACGATTGAACGCACGTGCATGAACGTGTGGTACCCTTAATTGGGGGTTTGAAAATATGGTTACCCTAAAGTAAAATAACATTACCTACCCTTATGTACAACAGTGGCTACGTTAGTGAACCCAAAACGCCAACAATAGCTAAGACTGATATGAAACATGGTTAGGAAAACATGTTTTAATGTTTTAGGGAATTAACACCAGATAGCGTTACCTAACATTAGACAGATAGGTTACTTAATGTTAGCGAACTTGTACAACGAAAGCTAGCATTTGACGTTAGCTAGCATTAGCTGCACCACCTGTCTCACAGTAAAATGCCTAATCCTGATCAGAGGCATCGGATTCATTTAACAAGTGGG